>NW_027723148.1:0-5251 GCF_054177405.1 Leptonychotes weddellii | reverse complement strand
CTTTAAAAAAATCTAAACCTAAGTTCATTAGGAAAAAAAAGAAGAAGAAGAAGGTAGCGGGAGGGGAGGAATGAAGCGGGGGAATTCGGAGGGGTGGACGAACCATGAGAGACGATGGACTCTGAAAAACAAACTGAGGGTTCTAGAGGGGAGGGGGTGGGAGGATGGGTTGGCCTGGTGGTGGGTATTGAGGAGGGCATGTTCTGCATGGAGCACTGGGTGTTGTGCACGAACAATGAATCATGGAACACTTCATCTAGAACTAATGATGTAATGTATGGGGATTAACATAAGAATAAAAAAAAAAAACCACTTGTTCCACATTTTCATCTAAAGAGAGGAATGTGGTTGGAGAAAAATACACAACCACAAATTTCAAGTGAGCCCACAGTGCCACCAGACATTTCTACTTTATTTCCCTCTTCAGTTTATTTTCCAAATTTCAAAAAGGCTATCTCATACTTCTCTCATCACACGTCAAATACCACCACCTCCTTCATACCTTCACTCTGTTTATGACGTTGCCACATATCATTTAGAAAATAGAGGCATTCTCTCCCAAACCTTCTCCAGCCAGGCTTTTTGAACCAGTCCTCCACTGAAATGGCTTTTATTGATGTCACCAATGATTCTACCTTTCTAAATCCAATGGTAAATTCTCAGTCTTCATCTTACTCAACTTGTCAGCAGCACTTGTCCCAGCTGATCATGCCCTCTATCCTAACTTACATTCCCCAAAAAGCCTAGCAGAGCCTGAGATAAGGACTTGCATGCAGTTAGTTTATTTGAGGGACTGATTCAGGAAACAGGAAAGGGGACCGAGAAGAATGAATCAGGAAAGGAGGCACCATCAATTCAAGGGTATGTTATTAGTCTGTTTACTACTGTAGGCAACTGTGAATTATTCCCACTGAGGACTCCCTTTGGAACTGTATGGATGAGCTTTAGAATTCTCCATCAGACATAAAATAGAGGAGTGTTTATCCATCATATTTTATCTCCCATTGACCAAGGGTAATCTGAGAGAGTATTAACTCACTGGCACTTGTAGGTTTGTTCATGAACTAGAATCACTGAGCAGGCCCCCACAGTTGTTCTACCTGGTGATAGCAGAGAAGCCACAAGGCAGTTAGAAATAGTATAAGAAACAGCTGAATGAGGTAGCATCAACTTACCCCTGCATACAGCTGCTACAGCAATGTCCTGAAAAAGGTGGTCCAGGAGCATGTGACGTGGGGCATAAAAGACGTTCAACACACCCTCCTTCTTGAAATACATTCTTTACTTGTCATCCCGCAATGACACCCTCCTAGTCTTCTTCCTGCCTCAATGATCTCTCCTTTTCCAAGTCCTTTTATGGTTCTTCTTCATCTCTCTGAACTCTAAATATTAGAGTGCCAAAAATTTCAGTTCTTAATCTTCTTCTCTTCTCTATCTACACTCACTTTCTTGGTGATCTCATCTAGTCTCCTGCATCTAAGCACCATTTTTATATACTCACAGCTCCCAAACTTATATCTCTAGCCCTGAGCTCTCCCCTGAATTCCAGACTGTTTTCTTAAAATCTCCACTTAAAAGTTTAATAATAATATAAAACAACATATTTAGGCGATAAATGATTTCTATACTCTTGAAAATTGCTTCTCTCTCAGTTTCCCCCATCTCGGTAAATTATGACTCCATTCTCCCAATGCCTCAAGCCAACCATTTTGAGGTATCCTTGACTCCTACCTTTTCCTCATATCAGTTGTCCAACAAATCCTGTTAGCTCTATCCTCAAAATAAATCCAGAATTTGACCACTTCTCTCTATTATCACTGCTACTACCTGGTCTCATCCACCCTTATCTCCTCCCTTGATAACTGCGGCAGCTCCTTGATTCTACTCTTGACCCCTCCCCAAAGTCTAATCCCAACAGAGCAATCAGAGTGATTGTTCTAAAACTGAAGGCTGGATCTTGTCATTCTCCTGCATAAAATCCTCCAGTGATCGTCCCATTCACTTAGAATCAGATTCATAATTTCTATCATGGTTATAAAGCCCTACTTTTCTCCTGGTATCTATATGGCCCAGTCCCTCGCTTAAATCAGGAGTCCACTCAAATCTCACTTCCTCAAGGAGGACTTCCCTGACCATCTTAAATCGGCATTGCTCACCATTCTATCCTCATTTTGCTTCATTTCCCCCCCATAGGATTTCTTACTACCGCATTATTATATTTTATTGTTGAATGAATAAATAAATGGATATCATGGTAGTTAAGTTGGAGCAGCCTTTCTTTTTTTATTTTTATAAGGTTATTTTAAAATTTTTTAAAAGTTTTTATTTGAATTCCAGTTAGTTAACATACAGTGTAATATTAGTTTCTGGCATATAACTTAGTGATTGAACACTTCCATACAACACTGGGTACTCATCCCAACAAGTGCCCTCCTTAGTCCCGATCACCTATGTAACTCACCCCCCACCTCCCTTTGGTAACCATCAGTGTGTTCTCTAAAGTTAAACGTCTGTTTCTCGGTTGGCCTCTCTGTTCCTTTTTTTTTCTTCCATCTGTTCATGGGTTTCGCTTCTCAAATTCCACATATGTGTGAAATCATATTTATCTTTCTCTGACTGACTTATTTCACTTAGAATAATACTCTCTAGCTCCATCCACGTCATTGTAAATGGCAAGATTTCATTCTTTTTTGTGGCTGAGTAATATTCCATTGTACATATATACCAATTTTTGTTCCCCTTCAGGTCTAGTATTAGGGTTCAATTTAGGGCCAGAATAATGGTTTGGGTTCGGATTTGGGCTACTGTGAGGGTATATGCCTATTATCCTACAGTTCAGATACCTCCCCAGACAGATAAATTTAGGATTAGATTTAGGGTTAGGGGTTAGGGTTAGGATTAGGTTTTCATTTAAAATAATGCTTTCTAGCCTCATCCGTGCCATTGCTCACGGCAAGATTTCATTCTTTTTTATGGCTGAGTAATATTCCTTTGTATATATGCCAGATCTTTTTTTTTCCCTCTCGGATCCAGGATTAGGGTTTGGTTTAGGGGAAGAACACAGGTTAGGGTTAGGGTTGGGGCCAGGGTGATGGTATGTGCCTCTTTCCTGCAGTTCAGAGACCTCTGCAGAGGGATAAGTTTAGGGTTAGGGTTATGGTAGGGCTAGGTTCAGGGGTTAAGGGTTAGTGGTTATGGTTATGGTTATAGTTAAGGTTTGGGTTCAGATTAGGTTTAGAGCTAGGGTTAGGGTGAGGGTGAGTGTATATGCCTTGTATTCTGCAGTTCAGAAACCTCTCCAGAGAATAAAACCTCAGACTTCTGTTGGTTTGAGCATAAACATGGCAACCATATTCTGGCTGAAGTAAAGAGGGAAATTGACACTATAAATACTCTCACCTGGATATTCAATTGGTCCTTCTTTTTCAATCTCTATCTTTGCACCCATTTTCAGAAATACTACAAATTCTTATTTTAAGTTTTAATTTTCATTCCAGTTGGTGGACATACAGTGTAATATTAAATTCTAGTGTGTGGGCACCTGGGTGGCTCAGTTGGTTAAGCAACTGCCTTCAGCTCAGGTCATGATCCCGGAGTCCTGGGATCGAGTCCCACATTGGGCTCCTGGCTTGGCGGGGAGCCTGCTTCTCCCTCTGACCCTATCCCCTCTCATGCTGTTTCTCTCTCTCTCTCTCAAATAAATAAATAAAATCTTAAAAAAAAAAAATTCTAGTGTGCAATATAGTGATTAAACAATTCCATACAACACCCACTGCTCATCACAAGTGCCCATCTTAATCTCCATCACTTATTTCACCCATCCCCCACCTATCTCCCCTCTGGTAATCATCAGTATGTTCTCTATATTTAAGTCTGTTTCTTGGTTGGTCTCTCTCTTTTTTCCCCCATGATCGTTTGTTTTGTTTCTTAAATTTCACATATGAGTGAAATCATATGGGCAATATTTATCAAAGTCAACAAATATTGACAAATGTGCCTGTGTGCCACACATTGCTTTATGTATTATTCCACTGTGTTCTCTCCCAAAACTCTTCCCTTGCCCTTCTATTTTATTTTTCCACTTCTGGAACTAACACCCTGAAATTACACTGCTTCCCCTTCAGCACTTTCTAGTGGTTGCTGTTTATTCTCCCATATATGACTTCACTTCGTTCACAATGCAGCCTAGACTCCAGGGAGATTAAGATTTGAGTATTCTCTTCATAAAAAGTGTTGGTTGAAATTGTGTGGGTGTATGATCTCTCTCTGGCAGAAAGTATACACTGGAGAAATGCAGAACACTAATAGAATCTTTCCTTTAAAGTGATGACTATTGTAATTAGAGAAAAGAAAGAGACTTCTACTGGTAAGAGTTCCAATTACTAACAAATTACTCCAATTACTAACAAAGGCAGGTTTACCGGGCCTCTTTAAAGTATTTCTATAAATGTATGTTTGGAAATAACTATGGTATAAAAATAATATATACCAATTGTCAAGAATCCTCTATGTTGCAAGTATAAAATCTAATTTTCATAACAACTTTATGATATAGATTTTTTTATCACTATTGACAACAGATATGGAAACTGAGGCTTTGGAAAGTTAAGTGATTTGTATAAGGCAATACAGTTAACAAGGTTTTTTCTAGATTTATTGAGGTACAATTGATAAATAAAAATTGTATAATTCAGTGTAGACAATGTAATGTTTTGATATATGCATATATTGTGACATTAGTACCACAGTCAAGCTAATTAACATAGCCATCACCTCACATACTTTTTGTTTTTTATTTAAATTCAATTTAATTAACATATAGTGTATTATTAGTTTCAGAGGTGATTTAGCGGTTCATCAGTTGCATATAACACCCAGTGCTCGTTACATTAAGTGCCCTCCTCAAGCCCATCACCCAGTTACCCCATCCCCCCACCTCTCCCCTCCAGTAACCCTCAGTTTGTTTCCTATAGTTAAGAGTCTCCTATGGTCTGTCTCTTTCTCTGTTTCCATCTTATTTTTCCTCCCCTTCCCCTATGTTCATCTCTTTTGTTTCTTAAATTCCACATGAGTGAAACCATATCGTTGTCTTTCTCTGACTGACTTATTTTGTTTAGCATAATACCCTCTAGTTCCATCCACATCATTGCAAATGGCAAAATGTCATTCTTTTTGATGGCTGAGTAATATTTCATTGTATAAATATACCACATCTTCTTCCATCGACAGATGAATGGATAAAGAAGATGTG
>NW_027723147.1:0-318 GCF_054177405.1 Leptonychotes weddellii | reverse complement strand
AGGGGAGTCCAACACAAAAGCCCCAGTGAAAGTCCAGCTGGACTGCTGTGCAGCATCCTTAGAGAACTCCAAGTCCAGATAAGGGCCGGAGGATAGGGAGGAAGATCCCAGGGAAGAAACTTGAATTGATACATTTGAACATAGGGGCAATATTCTTGATAGACAAAGATGTTGGTAATTTGGAAAAAAATAATGACAGGCTGATGGGAAACCAGGATGATGGGGGGAAAAAGGCAATTATTAACTCCACAAAAAATGAAGGATTGTACAAGAAAGAACCTGTGGATTTTTTGGGTTTTTTTGTTTGTTTGTTTGTTT
>NW_027723146.1:0-318 GCF_054177405.1 Leptonychotes weddellii | reverse complement strand
TTTTTAAAAGTGGTTTCATGAGCCTGTAATACAGACCTTCTGTGCTTTACTTTGTGTCAGTTCTTGCCCTTATCCTTCCTTCTCATAGTGTCTATGCCAAACTTATATAACTTTTTCAGGCCCCACATTTAGTCTTTCCCTCTTCCTTTCAACAGATGCTCTTACCTCCTTTCACCCAAATTTGAGCCAATCAGGTGTGAGCTCCTCAGCTTTTTGCCTTTAAAGCTGAATCTGTTTCCCTCTTCAGAGCATGTATGAGCCGGCCATTCTCATCCGGGGTAAACATTTAGAAATATAGCAAGAGAATTGGGATTCGAG
>NW_027723145.1:0-318 GCF_054177405.1 Leptonychotes weddellii | reverse complement strand
GGGTCCTGGGATCGAGTCCCGCATCGGGCTCTCTGCTCCTTGGGAGCCTGCTTCTCCCTCTGCCTCTGTCTCTCTGTCTCTCATGAATAAAAAAAAAAAACTCCGGACTTTGGTTCACTCCCTGGGCACCCCGAGGTGCTGTCGCCGCTGCCCTCACTACTGTAGCCATGATCTCCTTAACAGACACCCAGAGTAAGCTCGCCCCGGGATCCCCGCCTGGATCCTCGTTGCTCGAGCTCGTCTCGCCCGCCCCACTGACCCGGTCATCAACGAATGAAGCTTCGCGTTGGGGGCGGCGGCCTGCCAGACTGAGCTAGG
>NW_027723144.1:0-318 GCF_054177405.1 Leptonychotes weddellii | reverse complement strand
CTCTCCCTCTCCCCCTGCTTGTGTTCCTGCTCTCACTGTCTCTCTCTGTCAAATAAATAAATCAAATCTTAAAAAAAAAAAAAATCCTCAACAGGTTTTTAGCAAACTGAATCCAGCAATACATTAAAAAAAATCATACACCATGATCAAGTGGGATTTATTCCCAGGATGCAAGGGTGGTTCAATATTTGCAAATAATCAACATGCTACATGAATAAGAGAAAGGATAAAAAAAAAATGATTTTTAAAGATGCAGAAAAAGCATTTGGCAAAGTACAACATCCACTCGTGATTTAAAAAAAAAAAAGGGGGGCACCT
>NW_027723143.1:0-318 GCF_054177405.1 Leptonychotes weddellii | reverse complement strand
GAACCTGTACCCTAACATCTCTTTCCCTGCCTGACAGTTCTACAACTTTCTTCTAGTGATAACCAACACTTCCGAGATGCTCACTTGTGACAGAAAGCACAACACAGAACAAGGAGCAGCCTATCCCCAGGACAGGGGCTCACCAGCCTTGTGCTCTGCCATCATTTGCTCCAGCTCAGACAGCCAGCCTCGTCAAGGGAACGTGGGCTTTGGAGTCAAGTGTAGGTAGAGATTCCAGCTCCCAGACTTACTAGCTGTGTCACCTTGATGAATTTTTTACTCCTTCAAAGTTTCACTTTTCACCCTTTGTAAAAATAG
>NW_027723142.1:0-318 GCF_054177405.1 Leptonychotes weddellii | reverse complement strand
TATCTACTTGTTGATCTTCTGTGTAGTTATTCTATCCATTACCGAAAGTGGGTTACCGAACTCTCCAACTCTTATTGTTGAATTGTCTATTTCTCTCTTTAATTCTGTCACTCTTTGTTTCCTATGTGATGGGGCTCTGTTGTTAGATGCGTATGTTTTTATACTTGTTAAATCTTAAATTAATCCTTTATCATTATAAAATGTTCATCTCTTTCTTAGTAACAACCATTTAATTGTTGTCTCAAAGTCTATTTTTTTTTCTTTGATATTAGGATAGTCACTCAGACTCTGTTTGCATGTTATATCCTTTTCAACTCT
>NW_027723141.1:0-318 GCF_054177405.1 Leptonychotes weddellii | reverse complement strand
TCACTGCAAATGGCAATATTTCATTCCTTTTTATGGCTGAGTAATATTCATATATATATACCACTACTTCTTTATCCATTTATCAGTCAGTGGGCACTTGGGCTCTTTCCATAATTCGACTATTGTAGATAATGCTGCTATAAACATGAGGGGACATGTATCCCTTTCAATTAGTATTTTTGTACTCTTTGGGTAAATACCTACTAGTGTAATTGCTGCATCATAGGGCAGTTCTATTTTTAACTTTTTGAGGAACCTCCATACTGTTTTCCACAGTGGCCGCACCAGTTTGCATTCCCACCAACAGTGCAAGAGGGT
>NW_027723140.1:0-318 GCF_054177405.1 Leptonychotes weddellii | reverse complement strand
GCCATCAAATCTTACTCAGCCATGAGAAAGAAGGAAATCCTGCCATTTGCACCAACATGGATAGACCTTGAAGGCATTATGCTAAGTGAGATAAGTCAAAGGAAGACAAATCACTTATATGTAGAACCTAATAAAACTGAACTTGCGGGTCTCAGGAATTCAGCTGGGTAGGGACCAAATCATTCTGAACACCTACAAACTCAACAGGAGATCGAAGAAAAGAATAGCAACAACTCTCTGAACAGAAAAGCGACCACTTTCTGGAAGGTAGGATGTGCGGAGAAGTGAATCTGAGGCGATATTCGGGAGGATAGACGG
>NW_027723139.1:0-318 GCF_054177405.1 Leptonychotes weddellii | reverse complement strand
TCTACTGTTGGATTAATTTATGTCCAATCTTTTTACTATTATAAACAATATTGCAATAAACATTCATTACTGAGAGGTAACAGTTATATGAGAGGTGTTTTTAAAATAAAACTTGAGATATATATTTATAATAAAAATATATTTTAAGTGTACATGTTGGTGACATTTGACAACTGTATACACCCTTGTAAACACCATACCAACCAAGATATAGAACATTTACTCCCCCCCAAATGATTCCTCATATCCCTTTGTTGTCAACCTCCCCCAACCATTACTTACCCCTAGCAAGAGTTGATCTGATTTTTATCAAGACTA
>NW_027723138.1:0-318 GCF_054177405.1 Leptonychotes weddellii | reverse complement strand
TTTCTACTGTTGGATTAATTTATGTCCAATCTTTTTACTATTATAAACAATATTGCAATAAACATTCATTACTGAGAGGTAACAGTTATATGAGAGGTGTTTTTAAAATAAAACGAGACATATATTTATAATAAAAATATATTTTAAGTGTACATGTTGGTGACATTTGACAACTGTATACACCCTTGTAAACACCATACCAACCAAGATATAGAACATTTACTCCCCCCCAAATGATTCCTCATATCCCTTTGTTGTCAACCTCCCCCAACCATTACTTACCCCTAGCAAGAGTTGATCTGATTTTTATCAAGACTA
>NW_027723137.1:0-5251 GCF_054177405.1 Leptonychotes weddellii | reverse complement strand
TCTTCTCCCAATGCCGCTATGGGTAGAACAGGAATTAAGGTGAATAAGGTCAGAGAGAGAGAAAGTGCTTGTGAATATTCGATTATTCTTTCCCCTTCTTTTACTTTTCACCCTCTGGCACCTAACAACACGTCAAGCTAGCCATTGGCTTCCTCAGGCTACTTCCCCCTCTCAAATTACATGCCACTTCCTTTGCAAAATTATTTCTTTTGAGGGCGCCTGGGTGGCTCAGTTGGTTAAGCAACTGCCTTCGGCTCAGGTCATGATCCCGGAGTCCTGGGATCGAGTCCCACATTGGGCTCCCAGGTCGGCGGAGAGCCTGCTTCTCCCTCTGACCCTATCCCCTCTCATGCTGTTTCTCTCTGTCTCTCTCTCAAGTAAATAAATAAATAAAATCTTTAAAAAAAATTATTTCTTTTGAGAATGCATGGCTTTTTTCTGATTAAAAAGCAATAAATCTTCAGCTTGTATAGTTTGTCAAAAACAAAAATGAAACACGTAAAGGAAGTGGATACGCATTAGGAATTCCACCCCCGAGGGATAACCAGTGTATGTATGTCCCTTTTTGTTGTACTCATTATATTTACGAACTTGTAATAACAGAACACATCAAGTGTCCTGATTTGTTCACTTAAGAACATATGTAATAGGATAATATAATGGAATTGTTAGTCCAGACCCTAAGTCAGAGTACCAGAGTGATTCCAGAGTGAGTTATGTGACATGGGTTACTACGTAGGACTTGAGAAAGTTGATGGTCACGAACTGGTCAGGGGACTCTTAAAACTTTCATCTAAATAGATGATCCGAAGTTGAATGAATTGTAGAGAGGGTTTTGAAGATTCTATTGCGAAAAAGCTCTGTTTGAGTAAGTGGGGAAGCTGTCTTCTAATTCCAAGTTGAGATAAAAGGCTTTGTGGGTACTACTCATAGAGCTTACTGTGTGTCTCCAGAAATCTGTAAGGATCCTGTAGGCCTGAGTCATGACTGAAGGCTCTAAAGTGGCCTATAGTACCAAAGAAGAGAGCTGCAGTTGGGGCACATCTGAATTGTAAATGGCCAGATGCCATTTTCTGTCTGCAGTGAACCCTTGAAATCTCCCATGAAAGAGTGCCAGAAGCACCAAGTCAGCTTATGAGAGTACGTACTGTGTGAGAACTGTCCTACTCCTGCTTATTGGTTCTTCCTGCCTCTACTACCTAGGAAACAGAAACTTTTTTTTTTTTTTTAAGATTTTGTTTGTTTATGTGACAGAGAGAGAGAGAACAGCAGAGGGAGAGGGAGAAGCAGACTCCCTGCTGAGCAGGGAGCCCAGTGTGGGACTCGATCCCAGGACCCTGGGATCATGACCTGAGCTGAAGGCAGACACTTAACTGACTGAGCCGCCCAGGTGCCCGAGACAGAAACTTTTTATAGCCAGATGGGGGTGAAGGAACAGAATCACGAAGAGCCCAAGATGGAGATACTGACCCTTTTCCACAACTAGAGCTTCTGAGGGAGGGGAGAGCCCTCAGTTCTCAACAGTTGTGGAGTTGTGGCTAATTACATGGGCCTGCGCATTTGATTATTAAGTTGAGATGTTTTGTGACTGAAGAGTCACACAAAATTTGGGGACCTACCTAAGTTTTCTTGAAGAGGCAAGGAAACAACTAACCAATCTGAATAAAACAGACAGGTGGGAGAGACAAAATAATATGATCACCTCATACAAGTAATGACAACAATTCAGCTATCACTATCATAATCATTTCCCCATAGATAGTAGTAATTATTAAGGCAAAGACAATGAAGCAGAAGAGGATATACCCGGCTGACAACTGGCAGCTGAGGGGTGGGGGAAGGTGGGACAAGGAAGGAGGAGCTTTAATTACCACTCAAAATTCCCAGAGCTCTCCCATCTGTCCCCTTTAGCCTTTATCTGCTGCTTTACCATCCTAAAACCAAAGAGGAAGGGGGGAAAGAAAGAGCCCAAGAAAAGAGTAAAATTCCAATGTTATGAATTACATGGTCACAAGGCAGTGATTGTCCTTCTCCCTGGAAGTCTTTGTATTTCTTCCGATATTTTCCACCAGGCAGAAGAGCCTCCTCTGCACTGTCCAATATGGTAGCCACTACCCACATGTGACAATTTTAGTTAAATTTAAAATTCGGCTTCTAGTCATTTCAAGCATTCAGTAGCCACATGTAGCTAGCGGCTATTATATTAGACAGCTCAGACATACAACATTTCCATCATCCCTGAAAGTTCTAGTGAACAACGCTGCTCTAGAAGAATCAACCCAAATTCCTCTGCTCAAAAGCAAGTGTCCTACTAGAGATCATTTAAAAGGTGCAAAATTTTTCAAAGGGGGCTTTGAAAACTTATTCCCCTTTCAGAAGAAGTGAAATTTAGAAGCTGGAAACAAGCAAGTTTTAGGCATGTGAATCTTAGACACATTGACTTTGAGCAGGTTGGATTTAGGAGACCTGAGGAGAACAAGAGAAGGAGATTATGGAGAGAAAGCAAAGGAGGAGAGAAGCCTTTAAAATGTAAAAGATCAGACATTGGGGGGCTTCCATCTTAGATGCTTACATCTGTTCTCCAACTTTCTCCATTCAGAACCCGTGTCCCTGCCAGCTGGCCTCAGCATGGCTTGATGAAGGAAAACTGTCAAGTGAAGGTATTGAGACTTCATTACCATTGGGCAATATTTACCAAAGGATAAAACCTCATTGGTGAAGCTCCAGGCCAAAGGCGAACTATCACTGAGCATGGTAGGTTGCCAGAGATCCTATAAATCACTCACATAGTTTGCCCCAGAAAGCCAGTTTGAGGTGGCAGGATACCCAGTTCTTTTTTTTTTTTTTAAGATTTATTTTATTTATTTGACAGAGAGAGAGATAGCGAGAGCAGGGACACAAGCAGGGGGAGTGGGAGAGGGAGAAGCAGGCTTCCCACCGAGCAGGGAGTCCGACGTGGGACTCGATCCCAGGAGCCCAGGATCATGACCTGAGCCGAAGGCAGACGCTTAACGACTGGGCCACCCAGGCGCCCTGGATACCCAGTTCTTGAGCCTGGCTCAGAGTATTCTTGTGATCCTCTGAAGGCAGCAGTGCATAGCAAGGCAGATGAGCAATGCAGATGCTCTGTCATCCACTTACAGGTGGCGATACGAGGTAGGAGGTAGCTGGGTGAAGGTGAGCATGCACTGGGGTGGGCTGGAGTCCTGAACACTGCCTTTGCACAAAGAAGGAGGAAGACTGGTGCACACTGACAGAAACACTGTAAATCCAAAGCCATGGGTGCCATGAAGCTGTTTATTTATATCTAAAAATATCATTCTAGATCTAAGTTTTCCAGAACTTTGAGATATGTTCAATGAAAAGAGGTCTCACTCTTAGTCCAGTTTTCTGAGTTCCTCCCTTAAAGGGTACTTAGGATCCTGCGCATGCCCAATGCCCTTCTTTGCACACTTCAGGTGCACTAACTGAGCCAGAGAAGAGAAATATAATTCCTGCGCATGCCCAATGCCCTTCTTTGCACACTTCAGGTGCACTAACTGAGCCAGAGAAGAGAAATATAATCACACCCAGGCTGGGTACCACTCACATACAGAATTCTGGGTGAATTCTTTGGTCATCTTGAGATAGAGTGTCGGACAATGATAAGGCCCCTAGGCATCACAAAGACACAGAAAGACTGCTCCCCTCAGAATTCAGCATCCTGGGGCTTTCCAGATAATGTTAAAGAGGAGAAAGTTTTGGACTTAGAGTCAGGAATACTGGTACCTTGTTTCATGTCTGCCCCTTTTACCAGGAATACTGGTACCTTGTTTCATGTCCACTCCACATTCCAAGGGCTCAGACAGGTGTGTCACCTCTGTCTCAATTTTCTTATAAGAACACCAGAGACAATAATCTCCATCTCACAGGAATAGTGTTGACACCACCTGGTCAGGGAACTCATCCAAACAAGCCACAGATTAAAGCTCCTGCCTCCAGACTCTTACCCACACTTACCTCTCAAGGTGTTGAGTTGAGTGTCTGCAGTAACTGGCTGACAGCTCTTTTATGTGGCCTCTTCTTACTTGGGGAGGGGGAGAGGAGGTTGTGGCCTGGGACCAGGGCTAGAGGAGCAGAAAAACAACGTCCAAAGGCCTAGAACTTAATGGTGATTTGGGTTGTGGCAGATCTGTAAGTTTTGCCCAGGAACTACGTGTTGGCCATATCACAGACTCTTTCCTTTGATACTCTCCCATTCCCAAGTACTGGATTTTCTTTGATATGAGCAGTACGTCCTCCTAAGCTAGGAGGAGCACTGTGTACCTTATCGCAGTTCTGGCCACCCAAACAGACCCAAGTCTTGAGTCTATCTGACGCATTTGAGTCTGTCCATAGGTAGACTGAAGGGTCGTTTGTGTATCTATTTGCCTTGGACTTGCTCTGTGCTAATAAGGTCCCACTCAACACCTTCTCTGTATTGATTCTCTTTTGCTAATTAAAGCATAACGCCATCTCCCACCAAATGCCCTGGGGGTTTTATGTGGCTACAAAGAGACTGAATAGGAAGGACTTCAGGAAAGACAGATGACCACCCAGCAAATGACGGAAGTGAAGTGATCCAATCTAGCAACAACATCTTGGCACAAGTTTGTGAGTTGAGGGCTGGGGGGATTTGCCCACCAAATCTCAGAGAGGAGCTACCATACCCATGTTTTGGAGCTTATTAGGAAAAAAGAAGAGTCAAGTGGGCAAGGGCAAGGGCTCCCAAGGAACAGACCTCCTTCTTCCAAACTCTATGTCCTGGAATATTTCATACACTGACTGGAGACGTCCATGTACGGTGATTTTTTTCCCAGGATACATCGGATGCACTGAGCAGTGGGAAATGCATGTCAGGATTCTGGAGACTTGGCTCAGGAGAGTGGACTGTATAGAGACAAAAGGTAGAATTCGGGGACCTGGGTACAAAGGTGTGGGAGCAAGCGGAATGGAAATTTGATGGGAGCTGCAAATGGTGCCACACGTAAAATGATTGAATTGTGGATTCCCAAGTCCTCGCTTTCTACGGCTGGAAAATGATGTCCCGGGCAGGGCAATCACAGCCTTGCCCTGTGTCTGGCTCAGATGTTGGGGTTCCTTAGTGGGCTGTTCGAGGAGCACAGTCACTGAGAGTGCCAAGGAGGGTCCTCCCAGGATTCCTGCCATACTTGGTTCTGGGTCATTCAGATGGGTCTGCAACAAAGCTGTGTAGAATTTAGGAAAACAGCAG
>NW_027723136.1:0-318 GCF_054177405.1 Leptonychotes weddellii | reverse complement strand
ATCTGAGCCGCCCCAGGCACCCCCAACATGTGATTTTAGGGAGACACAAGGAGAGCACAGCAGGTACCTTCTTATTCTTGCTCCATCCTCCTGCTGCGAGAGAGAGAGAGAGAGAGAGAGAGAGAGAGAGAGAGGAAACACGCCCCCAAGACCCATCACCTGTCAGGGCTCCTTGTCCACACCCCGTCACCCTGGGCCTTAGAGTTTCAACACAGGAATTGGGGTAGGGGGACATAAGCATTCAGTCCATAGCACTAAATCTATGTTGAACTTCATGAGAAAGGGCCAAGCTGTTTTGCAGTGTTCTTGTCCCATTTT
>NW_027723135.1:0-318 GCF_054177405.1 Leptonychotes weddellii | reverse complement strand
TGTTATTGCAACAAAGTTTGGTAAAACGAATAGAATGAGCAAGGGATTCTAAGAAAGGACAGCCAGTAAGAAAACAATGCAGGGTTATAGAATTCAAGACAGATAATATGTTTAAAGATAAATGGAGAAATAAACTATGTTCAGCTTAGTTAACAGGTGGAGTAAAATATGAACAAAAACCTGATCATGGGATTTGATACTGAGAATTTCACTTTTAAGTTTAGTTCAACGGTGGGGAGAAAAAGCCAGATTATAAACATTTAGAGAATTGTCATTGACTGAAGTCAAGTTAAAGACAGCAATGACCATTCTTTTTTT
>NW_027723134.1:0-318 GCF_054177405.1 Leptonychotes weddellii | reverse complement strand
TCACTGCAAATGGCAATATTTCATTCCTTTTTATGGCTGAGTAATATTCATATATATATACCACTACTTCTTTATCCATTTATCAGTCAGTGGGCACTTGGGCTCTTTCCATAATTCGGCTATTGTAGATAATGCTGCTATAAACATGAGGGGACATGTATCCCTTTCAATTAGTATTTTTGTACTCTTTGGGTAAATACCTACTAGTGTAATTGCTGCATCATAGGGCAGTTCTATTTTTAACTTTTTGAGGAACCTCCATACTGTTTTCCACAGTGGCCGCACCAGTTTGCATTCCCACCAACAGTGCAAGAGGGT
>NW_027723133.1:0-318 GCF_054177405.1 Leptonychotes weddellii | reverse complement strand
TTTTTTTTTAAAGATTTTATTTATTTATTTGAGAGAGAGAATGAGAGACAGAGAGCATGAGAGGGAGGAGGGTCAGAGGGAGAAGCAGACTCCCTGCCGAGCAGGGAGCCCGATGCGGGACTCGATCCTGGGACTCCAGGATCATGACCTGAGCCGAAGGCAGTCGCTTAACCAACTGAGCCACCCAGGCGCCCAGGAAAGGACATCTAAATATATCTTATAAAATAAAAAAGATGCTAGGGTACCTGGCTGGCTCAGTCGGTAGAGCATGCAATTCTTGATTTTGGGGTTGTGAGTTCAAGCCCCATGTTGGATGTA
>NW_027723132.1:0-318 GCF_054177405.1 Leptonychotes weddellii | reverse complement strand
CCCCCTGTTGAGAACCACTTTTAAATGTTAGTGTTTGATTCTTTGCCAATTAATTTACATATAAAATTAGAATCTTGGAAAATTGTTTAGAAAACCACATTGAGAATAGGCAGTTTTTGTACGTAGTCCCTGATGGTTTTGAAAATAAATGCACACAAACATATTTCTGGTTGGAATATGTACGGTGGTGATGACCGTCTTTGCAGCTGATTTGATCCTAGCAACAGATTATCTCTTTGGTCCACTGTCTCCCCTCGGCCCCTTTGCTCCCAGTATTCTAGATCCAGAGCACAATCTGGTAGCTCATTCAGAGTAGCT
>NW_027723131.1:0-318 GCF_054177405.1 Leptonychotes weddellii | reverse complement strand
ATTATAGTGTACCACAGTTTCAAATTTTTTGATCTTTTAGGTTCAAATTCTGAGAACAGCACTGTTCAAGAGAAATACAATGTGAGCCACATGGGTAATTTTAAGTTTTCTAGTAGCTGCATTAAAATGTAAAAAGAAACACAGTTGAACATCATTTTATTATTTATTTATTTCTGTAATTATGTAACTAAAGATTTTATTTTTAAGTATTCTCTACACCCACTGTGGGGCCCCAAACTCAAAACTACAAGGTCAAGAGTCATATACTCCACCAACTATGCCAGCCAGGTGCCCTAACATCATTTTAATAACGTATTT
>NW_027723130.1:0-318 GCF_054177405.1 Leptonychotes weddellii | reverse complement strand
GCTTCTTGTGGCTCTTGATCTTCTAGGCTCTTTACAAATGAAAGTGGTACAGAGATTTATTTTCTTTTCCTCTTTCCTCCCTCCCTTCCTTACCCACCCTCCTTCCCTTCCTTCCTTCCTCCCTCACTTCCTTCTTTCCTCCCTCTCTCACTCTTCCCTCCCTTCCTCCCTCTTCTGCTTCATTTTTAAAAAACATTTAATTACAAAAGTCATCCTTGCTTGCTATAAAGGATTTAAACAGTAAATAAATACATAGCATAAAGGGGCGCCTGGGTGGCTCAATTGGTTGAGCGTCTGCCTTCGGCTCAGGTCATGATC
>NW_027723129.1:0-318 GCF_054177405.1 Leptonychotes weddellii | reverse complement strand
TATACACAGTTTGGGAAGCTTTGAGGCCCGCAGGACTGCAGGGGCACAGAGCTAGGCAGGAGGCGTGGCCAGGCAGCTATAGTTCTCCATCTGTCTTCTGTGCATGGGGACAAAGACTGGGAATACTGCCTTAAAACACCCAAGCAGATGGATAAAGACCCTCTGAGGAGGGAGCTCCAGCCCCTGACTGTGTACCTTTGTTTTTTTTTTAAAGATTTTATTTATTTATTTGAGAGAGAGAGAATGAGAGACAGAGAGCACGAGAGGGAAGAGGGCAGAGGGAGAAGCAGACCCCCCGCTGAGCAGGGAGCCCGATGC
>NW_027723128.1:0-318 GCF_054177405.1 Leptonychotes weddellii | reverse complement strand
GAGTCTCCAAACCCAGCAGATCCCTGCAGTGCACTCCCGCGCCGCTCCTCCCGGGGAAGGAGGGTGAGTCTCCCCGGATCTGCCACTTGTTGGGTCCCTGCTGGAGGAGCAGTGGCCCAACTGTGCCGCGGATCACGGTTTATGGCAACCCCGAGCTGAGAGCCCGCGCCTGGGCTCCGCCTCTGCAGCCGGCTTCCCTGCTCCGTTACCTGGGAGCTCTTCCATACTCAGGCACCCCCGGTCTTTCTGTGACCCCGAAGGTCCTGAGACAACACTGTCCCGGAGGGTTCCACCCCCGCTTAGCCACCAGAGTGACGT
>NW_027723127.1:0-318 GCF_054177405.1 Leptonychotes weddellii | reverse complement strand
TAATTTGTGTAATATAACTTATCAAATAAATTTTCTATTATTTTCATTCTTAAACTTCATAAAAAATTATTATCTAGCTTTGATAGCTTATTGATCTAGCTTATTTTAATTATTACATTCTAAAATTGACTATGTAAAATCTGTCATATTTTTATTTTAACCAGGATGAATTTGGTGCCATTAACAAAAAAAAAAAAAAGAAAATGAAATGCTTATAACAGTGAGATTCAGAAATTAAACAGGCTAAGACATGTGGCAAATAAACTCATAATTAAGGCTTATATTATTGTAAATCGCATATACACAAAAAGAAAAAGT
>NW_027723126.1:0-5252 GCF_054177405.1 Leptonychotes weddellii | reverse complement strand
GCAGTAAGTAAATAAAATTTAAAAAAAAAAAAAAAAGAGAAATCTCTCCTGTTTGTCAGTTTAGGGTTGGACAAATGTTAAATCTTAAACTTAAGGGCTGAAACTTTTTGAGATGGAAAGATTTAATGGGCATTCTGGAACAATGTTGGAACACAGCTTTAGGAAGGTGCCAGGAAGGTGGCAGCAGAAGCCATCTGAGAAAACAGCTGTTGCTATAGGAGTAGGATTAAACTGTAATATACAATAGCACAAAATGCACACCTGTCTCTGGGCTAGCACTCTCTTGGCATAGTTTTCTGTTTATAGTAATATAAAGGGTTGGTGCCATCAGGCCGACCTACAAATAGGGACAGAGGTCAGGGTTTATTTGTTAGAACAGAGGCAATTTTAGGTGTTGGTTGCCTTAGGAGGGACTGGAAATATCGACTTGGCTAGTTACTATAAATGCTTTAACTACAGCTAAGTAGCCTAAATAGTTGGAAATCTACTGTTTACAGTACCTGCCTACACTTAAAAAGATGTGTATCTGGGAGAGAATTCAGGACTGGTAGATGCGTTGACTTAATCTTGGTTAGATGTTTCCTTGAAAGACGACATGTTCCAAATATTCCACCTTGGTCTGAAAAAGGCAAAGCTTTTCTTTGGAGGTCTTATGTCGTATCTTCCAAGGGAGGTAGTAGGACTAAAGAGTTTATTTCTCTTGGATGTCAGAGCATGGTGTACATCATCAATGTTTCAAACCAGAACTAAATTGTTGGAAAAACAACTCCATCTAGGTTTCTTTTTAATGAATAAAAAGAGCTGGAGGGAAATTCACAGCAGTCCTGAAGCAATCTGATTCAGATATATAGCTGCCCTTAATAGGTAAGAGAACAATTATTGACTCTCTTCCTCTCATAATTAAAAGTTCCAACAAGGATACTCACTTGTTTTTAATACTTCTTTCCCTCCAAGAAATCTCAAACCACTAGTTGTTTTTTTTTTTAAGATTTTATTTTTAAGTAATCTCTACACCCAGCATGGGGCTTGAACTTACAACCACAAGATGAAGAGTCATATGCTCTACGGACTAAGCCAGCCAGATACCTCTGAAACCACTACAATTTTAAGGATAAAATATGCCATGTCTCCCTACTTTCATTTTTATAGATATTTACCTTATATAGCTAAAGAAAAATGGAGCTAAATAAAAGAAAAATGGAACTAAACATGCTCCAAAGTCTTTTTTTGCCCTCCTTTTTCTTTACTTGTCTCTGAAATGCCTTAATGGAAAGTCACAAGAGTTTTGGGGAATAGGTTCAAACCTGAGGTTTTTGGTCTAAGTTTTGGAATTTTAATTTGAAGAGACATATCCTTAATTAGAACTCAATGTAAATCAGAGCATATACATATCATAAGATGAGCATGTACATCAGTGTAATTCCATAGCCCAGATGGGCTCTGTTGGGACAAATCCCTTCTGGCCAAAACTTAAAAAATCATAAATGTGTGCAATGATGCTTAAGATATATGCACTGAGGTTGACTGCTCTGGATATATAACCACATTTCTGAGCAATAATGCTCTTTAATCAGCTATGCATATGGCTTAGCCATCCTTTAGGACAGAATTTCAATTAAAATGACCAACTACTTGTAGTTGAAGGTTTCATTAATATAGTCATGTGATATGGGTTCAGGTTACTGATTTCACACTAACAAATCTTATCTACTTGTTCCTAGAACGCGTTTGTCATATGGTAGGTACTCAATAAATGTATTTGAAAGAATGAGGGAATGATTGACACTATTTTTACTATTTTTTAGTATTTTTACTATTACTATTATCTTATTTGAAAAATAAGTTACAAACTATATTTGAACAATTTAGTAATACCTAAGACAAAGGCTAGCAAAACACATTCTCTAAAATAGGATAATCAGAGATATCCTATTTCATAATAAACCTCTTATAATGATATGTAGTAGAAAGAATGGTTCTATAAAAACATAAATTTAAACTATGTTTAGATTTAGCTTATAAAGCTTAGCACCTAAATCTACCTAAAAATAACCCACATAAAAATACTAATCTTACTTATACTATTATTATATATTATTATAGGTATGAATTATTATTCTTTTAGACAAAAACAACTGTCATTTAATCATTCTGGTCTTTTATATATATATATATATTTTTTTTTTTTTAAGATTTTATTTATTTATTTGAGACAGAGAGAATGAGATACAGAGAGCATGAGAGGGAGGAGGGTCAGAGGGAGAAGCAGACTCCCTGCCGAGCAGGGAGCCCGATGCGGGACTCGATGCGGGACTCGATGCGGGACTCGATGCGGGACTCGATCCCGGGACTCGATCCCGGGACTCCAGGATCATGACCTGAGCCGAAGGCAGTCGCTTAACCAACTGAGCCACCCAGGCGCCCTGGTCTTTTATACTTTTACTATGCCTACTCAACCCAATGCCTCCTTGGGAGTTTATAATTGGCTATGCTTCAGACTCTTGTATTCAAAAAGTATTCTTAAAGAGCTTACTTCCTCTCCTAAATCAGATAATTCACTTACAGTAACAGTAGAGGTAATGTATTAGGGTACAGATCTGGTAGATGTGGTAATGAAAGCATGTGGAAGTCCTTTTCCTTCTTTTTTTTTTTAAGTTTGTTTGTTTATTATATTTATTTATTATTTATTTTTATTTTTTTATTCATTTTTTATTCATTTATTTTTATTTAGTTAGTTAGTTAATTTAGTTAGTCAGTTTATTTATTTATTTATTTAGTTAGTTAGTTGGTAATCTCTACCCCCAACATGGGGCTCTAACTCTTGACCCGAAGATCAAGAGTTCCATGCTCTTCTGACTCAGCCAGCCAGGCACCCTGGGGTTAGTCCTTCTCTAACTGAAAAAGGATGCAAGATATCAGCTAAATGGATCACATAAGTAGAAAATGGTGCAAGTTTGATAGAGAGGGTATGAAATAGTTGTCTCGGAAAGTAGTACCATGCATGGTCTAGGAAATGTTTCAGGATTTTAAGCTGTATGCATGATTATCTTATATGCTTAATGCAATGATCATTACTGCTATAAGCTTAAGAGGTGGTCTTTAGTTCCCTGCCACTAATTCTTACCTCTTAGATGTATCTCCACAGTGTTATGAATATTATCTTCTAAAAATACAGCGATTTTATTTATTTATTTATAAATAAATAAGTAAACTCTATCCCCAATGTGGGGCTAAAACTCATGACCTGGAGATCAAGAGTAGCACGCTCTACCAACTGAGCCAGCCAGGCACTCCTAAATATACAGCTTTGATCAGTTTCTTCATAATTCAAAAACCTTTAATGGTTCTGAGCTAGTGCATTCTCCTCAGGACAATATCCTTTAAATCTAAGCCTCATCTTATCTTTCTAGGTGTCTCCTTCATCTCATACCTTCAAACAATTCTACATCTTAAGCTCTAAGACTATAGTTCTTGAAATACGTCATGCACTTCCACGATTCTGCCTCACACTAGTATTCTGTTTGTATGGAATACTCTTCAGTCATTTGAAATCCTATTCATTCTTGAAATGATTTAGCTCAAACGCTACAGCATTCATCCATTCAACTAACATTTAAGTACTTAACAATGTACCAGACACTGGGCATACAAAGCAAAAAACAAAAAGGATAGTGAAAAAATAATGTAAGGGAATACTTGTTCATTGTTATGATGAATGAACCAGAGTTACATCACACTGATAAATCTTAAAAACAACATTAAGTAAACAAGCAAACTGCAAAAGGATATCACATCACTGATTGTTAAAAATATGCAAAACAGTACTATATGTGAAATTAATATTAAAACATAAAAGTGCTTGGGGGAGTGGTTACCTTGGTCAAGAGGGAACAGAATGAGATTGCGTGGAGCAAAGGATTTCAATTTATATTATCAAACAATTTATGTAATTTATTTCTCCAGTTAGACGGCGAGTACACAATGTATGTTATACTTTTGTTTCTATCTTTTGTCTAAAATATTCTTTTTTAAAGGATCTATAAGGCTTGATTCCCTCCTGCAGCATTGCAGATCTGTCTCATAACCAGTAATTTAAAATTACCTTCCATCTTTTGTACTCTCTTTTGTTTCCCTTTATGCACACATTAGTGCACTAGACCTTAAGGGTAGAAGTTCCAGGCGTCACCTCTGGGTATATTCGCACGTTATCCTCTTCATCAGATTCCTGTTCCCTCCAGTCCTCTCAGGCCCAACTAGGCCTTCTAAGAATTTCAGCCTGACCCTTTCAGCCGACCCTAGCTAGAATAGCTCCCCTCAAATCCCGGACTACTGTTCCCCTTCCCCCGGGAGACCTCAGTTCGTCCCCTAAACAAAAACAGAATGTGCCTCCCCCAACAAACCCCTGAATATCTCCCCTTAGCAGTCTCTGGTCCACTCCTATCACAGACTGCCTTTCTCCTCACCTCCAGCCCAGCGCCACAAGCCTCCCGTTTCGCCCGTAGAGCCGCGATTCGGCGCGTCCCCCCATTCCCTACGCAACACCACTTCCGCCCTAACCTTAGCACCCACAAACATTGCACTTTCAGCCGGAAAAGGGCTGGCTCGGCCCTCTGCGCACGCGCAAAACATGAGGCCGGGTCCGCAGCTTCTCGTCCAGGCGCTCGCGCGGCAGTCTCGCGGTATATCCTTCCCCCGCTGGGATTATTTGAACGCTCCGGCGGTAATTCGAATTTGGGTGCTCGGCTGCGGGCTGACGGGATTCTGAGATGGCTTTGTAGACTTCACCTGGGGTCCGCGGGGCCCCTGCAGCCCGGAGCGGACGAGGCTTGTCCCGGCCGGGTGCCGGCGCCATGGGGGCGGAGAAGAAGCTGCTGCCGGTTCAGGAGGCCTTTCAGCTGGCTCAGCAGCCGCACCAGAACCAGGCGAAGCTGGTGGTGTCGCTGAGCCGCACCTACCGCTCGGTAAGGGCGGCCCCGGGCCTCGGCCGCCGCCCCTCGCCCTCCTCGGACCAGCGTCCCCCAGGGGCCTCCCGTGGCCCTCCGGACGCCAACCTTCTGAACCTCCCGACCCAGTTCGGAGAGGTCTGGAGACCTGCCCCAGGTCGCCCGGGCACCCCCTGTCCCCAGCGGCCTCCGGCCGCCGGACCCCCCGAGTGACTCGTGAGCGTACACAGATCCTGACAGTCTTTATAAAAGGATTGTAGGGAATTTTGAATTTTAGTACCATTGTACCTGGTTTACTTTTTTTTTTTT
>NW_027723125.1:0-318 GCF_054177405.1 Leptonychotes weddellii | reverse complement strand
CGGAGAAGTTGGTTGATATGATTTTGATCTTTTTAAATTTGCTAAGATTTCTGTGTTCTATCATATGATCTATCCAGGAGAATGTTCCATGTACACGTGAGAAGAATATGTATTCCTCTGCTGTTGGACAGAATGTTCTGTAAATGTCTGTCATTTGTTCTAAAGTGTGGTTTCATTCCAATGTTTCCTTGCTGATTTTCTGTCTGGACAATCCATCCATTGTTCACAGTGTAGTATTGAGAACCCCTTAACTGGATTGTTGTCTATTTCTCCCTTAAGATCTGTATTTGTTTAATGAATTTCAATACCCAGGTATTG
>NW_027723124.1:0-318 GCF_054177405.1 Leptonychotes weddellii | reverse complement strand
AGCAGGGGGCGTTGTGAGAGAGTGGGATCCCATCTTGTTTTAAGAGACCTGATTTCAGGGCTAACTTACTGTTTTCCTTTAGCAAGTCAGTTGGTCATCATGTTTCCTGTTCATCATCTTTAAAACTGGGAAAACTCAAACAAGCCGGGCTGAATTCTACCTGCACCACTTAGTTATATGGCCCTAGGGAAGCTACTTAACCTACTTCAGACTCACTTTCTTTATCTTTAAAATGTGGATGATAATGCTTATATCTTAGGGCTTTTGTCAAGAGAATAGGACTGTCATATACTCAATAAATGTTCATTTTTCTCTCTT
>NW_027723123.1:0-318 GCF_054177405.1 Leptonychotes weddellii | reverse complement strand
TTTAAAATAGAAATCACATTAAATCACAAACACTCCAATGACTCTCCTTCACCCTCAGAACAAAACTGAAAGTTCTGGTCATGAGTTTCAAGGGCCCACATAACTTGTTCCCCAGCTAATCCTCTGATCTCATAGTGCTCATTTCCCTCTAAGGATCCTGGCTCAGCGATATTCCTAGAATACGTCAGACATCTTCCCACCACAGCAACCTCATATTTGCTATTCCTCCTCCCTTTTTTTTAAAGATTTTATTTATTTACCTATTTGACGGAGCGCAAGCAGGGGAAAAGGCAGAGGGAGATGGAGAGGGAGAAGCAG
>NW_027723122.1:0-318 GCF_054177405.1 Leptonychotes weddellii | reverse complement strand
GCTTGTGTTCCTGCTCTCACTGTCACTGTCTCTGTCAAATAAATAAATAAAATCTTTATTAAAAAAAAAAAAAAACTAATGATGTAATGTATGGGGATTAACATAAGAATAAAAAAAATAAAAAAAAGAGATGCATCTGCAATTCAATTTTAGCTTATCTATTAACTTACCAAAATATACAATACATTCACAATGAATTTGATTTTATGCTAATAAAAATAATAATACAGAAAACAAATTTACTCTTAAAGCTGTTAAGGTCACTGGAATTTTAAAAAAATATATGAAATTCAATGTTTATACTTTTTTATTTCAGAG
>NW_027723121.1:0-318 GCF_054177405.1 Leptonychotes weddellii | reverse complement strand
TATATCTTTTAAAATTTCATACAGATGATAGCATCTTATACATACTGCTCTGATTTTCGTTTTTTATTTTTGAGATCTTTGTATATGAGTACACATAGATTGCATTATTCCTTTTTAGCGGCTCTGTAGAATTACATTTTAAGGACATATTGCAAGTTACATAACCATCACTCCATTGATAGACCTTTTGGTTATTGTCTATCTTTTGCTGTTACAATGGTGCAATGAATATTCTTCACTTATATCTTTGCATGTATATTTCTGTAGGATAAACGGGATGTTGGGTCAAAGTTATGGTCATTTTTTTTTTAAAGATTT
>NW_027723120.1:0-318 GCF_054177405.1 Leptonychotes weddellii | reverse complement strand
TGCAATTCCCAGACTCGATAAATATCCTTTATAATTACACCCAATCAATATCTGGAATTGTATGTAGACCCTATGTCAGCTAACAAGTAAGTAAAATAACTATATTAATCTCAGGGACAAGAAACATGCATGATCACCTAAGTCACTCTGCCACTGTGCCTTTTTTTTTTTAAGATTATTTATTTATTTGACAGAGAGAGACACAGCAAGAGAGGGAACACAAGCAGGGGGAGTGGGAGAGGGAGAAGCAGGCTTCCCGCGGAGCAGGGAGCCCGATGCGGGGCTGGATCCCAGGACCCTGGGGTCATGACCTGAGCC
>NW_027723119.1:0-318 GCF_054177405.1 Leptonychotes weddellii | reverse complement strand
GGCTCGGGTCATGATCCTGGAGTCCCGGGATCGAGTCCCGCATCGGGCTCCCTGCTCAGCGGGGGGTCTGCTTCTCCCTCTGCCCTCTTCCCTCTCGTGCTCTCTGTCTCTCATTCTCTCTCTCTCAAATAAATAAATAAAATCTTTAAAAAAAAAAATTATATGCTTGTGAAATTATCACTCAATCAAGATACAGAACTTTTACTTTGCCCCAGAAAGCTCCCTTATGTACCTTTCCAGTCAACCCAGAGGCAATCAATACTACATTGTCTTGATTATTGTAGCTTTACAAAAAGTTGAAATCAACTAGTGTGAGTC
>NW_027723118.1:0-318 GCF_054177405.1 Leptonychotes weddellii | reverse complement strand
GCAGTTGCCTTTTTTCAGTGGTCAGACATAGAGGGGTTAGGTCTGAAGAGTCTGACGGTTTGCTGCCAAAATCCTTCCCTTTTTAAAGGGATTTGATCAGTTTTGGGTCTCTGCAGACCTCCTCTGGTTCTGCTCCTTATCAGTTTTGGGGTGTCAGGTGACGCTGGTCCTGGTGATGTCACCTAGCGGCAGGACCTTACCTGCTTGCGTCATTGCTTGACACGGGCTCCTGCTTGACATGGAGACTCCATTTTGCTCTCTACAAAATACGTAAAATTCTACCTTGACCATTCCTTCTTGCGTCTTATATTTTCTATC
>NW_027723117.1:0-318 GCF_054177405.1 Leptonychotes weddellii | reverse complement strand
AAGACAAGCCACAGACTGGGGAGAAAATATTTGCAAAGACATATCTGACTGTTATCCAAAATATACAAAGAACCCTTTGAGTAAAAAAGACAAGAAATAACAAGTGTTGGCAAGGATATGGAGAAAAAGGACCCTCGTGCACTGCTGGTGGGAAAGCAAGCTGGTGCAGCCACAGTGCAGAACAGTATGAAAGTTCCTCAAAAAATTAAAAATGGAATTGTCATATGATCAAAATTTTTTGCCATAAATTCCACTGCTCGGTATTTACCCAAAAAAATTAAAACACTAATTCAAAAAGATATATGTACCCCTGTGTTT
>NW_027723116.1:0-318 GCF_054177405.1 Leptonychotes weddellii | reverse complement strand
TCATAATTTCATGGGTTGTAGGATTAGGCCCCACCTTGGGCTCCGTGCTCAGCAGGGAGTCTGCTTGAAGATTCTTTCCCTCTGCCCCTCCTCTCACTCTCTCCCTCTCTCTCTAAAATAAACAAATAATCCTTAAAAAAAATAAAATTGAATTAGCATTTTGGCAGTCATAGCACAATGGCTTATACTGATTTTTTTTTTCTTTTTTTTTTTTTATTCTTATGTTAATTCCCATACATTACATCATTAGTTCTAGATAAATTGTTCCATGATTCATTGTTCGTGCACAACACCCAGTGCTCCATGCAGAACGTGCCC
>NW_027723115.1:0-5252 GCF_054177405.1 Leptonychotes weddellii | reverse complement strand
TTTTTTTTTTTTTAAGATTTTTATTTATTTATTGAGAGAGATAGTGATAGAGAGAGAGCATGAGAGGGGGAGAGTCAGAGGGAGAGGCAGACTCCCCGCTGAGCAGGGAGCCTGATGCGGGACTCGATCCCGGGACTCCAGGATCATGACCTGAGCCGAAGGCAGTCGCTTAACCAACTGAGCCACCCAGGCGCCCCGAAACTTCTTTTTAAGGTTCTCCAGGGGATGCTAATGTGCAAACACAGCTGCGAACTACTGATCTAGTCACTGTGCTAGACTTTTGTATAGGAATTAGATATAATCTTTGCAAAATATCTTAATATATGTTTAAAATCTTTCATCTGACATAATCAACAACAGTTGGTGAAATAATCAAATGTGCTGTATTGATACCTTAAATATTTTAATTTAACTTAAAGCCTATAAATGTATGTATACTTACCATTCTTTAGATACACAACCAAAATCGCTTCTGAGCCTTTTGGCTAAGATCAAGTGTAGATACACAACCAAGGCCTTTTCTTTGAGGATATGTCTGTTTATCAGGACACAGGGGCTTTTTGTTCTTGCACACACCATATCCATAATGAATCATCTGTGATGTTAAGCTTTAGCGTCTTAAAGTGCAGCAAAAAATTAAGACATTTACAAAGACTTCCAATACCAGCCAGGATGGAGTAACAGGAATGAGATTTATTCTCCCACTTGAGACAACTAAGGGAACATATGAAATATATGAAACACGGTTTTTCAAGACCTTGGACAGTAGGCAGTGAGTCATCATGATGCTTGAGAAACAGGAAACAAGTAAGCAAGCCCTACATTTGTCCCAGCTTACTACCTGGAGTGAGTTTCTGGGCTGAACTTCAGGGAGGGAAAAACTAGGCAGAGTGAGCAGTGAGGAGATAGAACCAGGAGCCCAGTGAGGCCAAGGCAGCTCAAATTTGCAAGGTAGAGCACAGGACAGGAGAGAGCTGCACAGAATCGGAAAAACTCCAGGGATTTTCAGTAGACAAGTACATTAAAACAATTATAACTATACTCCATACGTTCAAGAAGCAAGAGAAAAGATTGATCATGTTAGGATATGAAAGAGATTTTGTAAATCTATAATATCTATAATATATTAATATAACATATATTGTATATTATTTAAATTGTTTTATATTATATAATTAATAATATAATACATAATTGTAACATTATATTATGTGATGTATTTCATATAGCCAAAACTTGGAGACAAGGAAATTAAAACGTTAGAGATGACAAATGTAATGGGTGGGATTAGCAATAGATTAAATATGGTAGAAAAAAATATTAATGAACTTAAAAAAGGTTGCAATTAAAACAAAAACAACAACTATAATGAAACAGAAAATATACCAAAAAAGAAATCGAAACACCACCCACACACACACACTTATATATATACACATATATATACTCTATACATTTTATTTTATTTATTTTATTTTATTATGTTATGTTAGTCACCATACAATACATCATTAGTTTTTGAGGTAGTGATCCATGATTCATTGTTTTCGTATAACACCCAGTGCTCCATGCAGTATGTGCCCTCCTTAATACTCTACACATTTTAAAGAAACAACTAAAATATCACAAGTTACAGTTAAGAAGGTAACACAAGAGATTAAAATAGAATCATCAAAAACATTTATCCAAAAAAAAGCCAGAAAAAGAGGGAAAGAATAACAAAGAAGGGCTGGCACAAATAGTAAGATGGTATATTTAAACTCAACCATATTAATAATCATATTAAATGTAAGTTGTCTAAAAACTCCAATTCAAAGAGGTATTGTAACTTTGAGTTTAAAAAGTAACATCCAACTGCATGCTGCCTACAGGAAAACCACTTTAAATAAAAAGCCCAAAAGGAAGAAAACACAAAAAAGGAAGAAAAAAATAGACTTTCTCAAAATTAAGAACTTTTCCTGTTTGAAAGACACTGTTAAGAGAGTGTAAAGACAAGCTGGCATGGGAGAAGATATTTGTAAATTGCATATGTGATAAAGACCTGTATCCAGAATATATGGAAAAAAAATATCTTAAATCTTAATAATAAGAAAACAAAACAGTTAAGAAAATGGGCAAAAGATTTGAACAGATATTTCACCAAAAAGCATATAAGGGAGGCAAATAAGGATATGAAAGATTATTAGTTTGGTCCTTAGAGAAATGCAAATTAAAGCCATGAGATACCTCTACACACATATTAGAGTGGCAAAAATTTACAAAAGAATGACTGTCCCAATTCTCGTCAAGGACATGTACCAACAGAACTTTCATACACTGTTAGTAAGATTTAAAATGGTGCAACCACTTTGAAAAACAGTTTGGCAGTTTTGGAAGTTAAACATGTATCCATTCTATGACTCAGTCATGCAATTCCTCAGTGTTTACTCAGAGGGAATCAAAATATATGTTAATGGAAATGGTTGTACAGAAATGTTCATGGCAGCTTATTTGTTATGGAAGAAAATGGGAAACAACTCAGTGTCTATCAGCAGGTGAAGAGATAAAGTGTGGTATATCCATAAGATGGAATACAAATTGGCAAGAAAAGGAACAAAAAGGTATACCGGAAAACACATGTGAATCTCAACATAATTATGTGAAAGAAGCCAGCTAAAAAAAAAAGAATATATATTTTATGATTCCATTTATTAAAAAAAGAACACAACAATACTAGAAAATGTGATCTATAGTGACTGAAAGCAACCCACTGGATTTTGCTAGGAAATGGAAGAGATGGGGAGGGTCCTAGGAGGTGGGGGCAGGAGGAGATCACGAGGGGACACAAGGAAGTACTGGTGTATGATATGAATTGGTTCATTAGGTTTGTGTAATGGTTTCATGCATATCTGCACATGCCAAACTCATCAAATTGTTTAAATATCTGCACTTTATTTGATATCAGTTACACTTCTAAATTTATATAATCATGTACAGTTGTCCACACTTGATCCAAGAGTACTAGTTTTATAAACTCACCTTTATCGAGTCTTTCCAGAACATGCAGTTTTTGGCAAATCAGCTCTTTTTCACACTGTTTCATATAATATTTAATTGTCATCTAATTAAGATGGCAAGCAAAACGACATGGATGGAACTAGAGGGTATTATGCTAAGCGAAATGAGTCAATCAGAGAAAGACAATTATCACATGATCTCACTGATATGTGGAGTTTAAGACACAAGGCAGAGGATCATAGGGGAAGAGAGGAAAAAATGAAACAAGACAAAACCAGAGAGGGAGACAAACCATAAGAGACTCTTAATCTTAGGAAACAGACTGACGGTTGCTGGAGGGGATAGGGGTTGGGGAATGGGGTAATTGGGTGATGGGCATTGGGGAGGGCATGTGATGTAATGAGCACTGGGTATTATGTAAGACTGATAAATCACAGACCTGTATCCCTGAAACAAAAAATACATTATATGTTAATTTAAAAAAAAGATGGCGGGATGCCTGGGTGGCTCAGTTGGTTAAGCGTCTGCCTTTGGCTCAGGTCATGATCCCAGCGTCCTGGGATCGAGTCCCGCATCGGGCTCCCTGCTCCGCAGGGACCCTGCTTCTCCCTCTGCCTCTGCCTCTCTCTCTCTGTCTCTCATGAATAAATAAATAAAATCTTTAAAAATAAAAAAATTAAAAAAATTAAAAAAAAAAAGATTGCAAGCAAAATTTAAGATATGCTAGCAAAATTAGCATACACTGTGCTAGGAACAAACACAATGCCTGGTAAGCAGTTTCTGGTAGCAGGAGAAGCTGTGGGGTTTTCAGAGCCTTGTTCAAGGCATCTGCTTGTGGACCAGCACCATCAGCATCCCCTGGGAACTTTTTAGAAATGCAGAATCTCACGCCCTAGTCCTAATTGCATAGGTGATTCCTATGCACATGAAAAGTTGAGAAGCATTGCATTTGAGAATAACCTACTAGCTTTGAGAATTCAACATGTTCTGACCATAAGGTCATACATTTTTTTTCTTATGGAAATGGAGGGCTTTATTTCTCAGTATTAGTTAAATAAGGAGTGATCCACTTTCTGAGGTTATAATTTTTATTATTTTCAGATCAGGCCTTAATGAGGAATATTTTACATTCATTAATGGTCACCAACTTTATGTGTACAAGTCGGTGAGTTTTGAAAAGTATATACAGTCCACAATTTCCACAATCAGGTTATAGAATATTTCCATTTCCTCACAAAGTCTCCCTGTTCCCCTTTGAAGTCAATCCCCTCCCCTTAATCGCTGGCCTTTGCCATCACTGATCTGCTTTTCTCCCACTAAAGTTTTGCATTTTCTAGAATTTCATGCACATGGAATTACCTAGTCTAGAGTGTTTTGTGCTTTTTTCACTTGCATATGCTTTTGAGATTCATCCCTGCTGTTGGATCAGTAGTTGGTACCTTTTATTGCTGAGTAGTATCCCATTGTATGGATGTACCTTAGAATTGGAGGTAGGAGGCAGGCCTGAGCCTAGTATTCAGGGAACCCAGATAGAGCCATGGGGCCCTGTGTGGCTGCCGAGGCTACCATGGTGCTGACCTTAAAAATGGGCCCAAAAGTTGGAAACATGGATTCTTGTGGTGGGTGTACACATTTGCCTCTAACCCAAAAAATCCAGGTGATATTCACATTGCAGAACAAGGAGTTGGTCAAGCCATCTATTCATCATAGGACTCTGAGAATCCAGAAGTTTCTCTGAAAATTTCAAAATTCTTGTCTCTGGCCATTGAGAGATCACTCCAGGTACATCCCTTCTCTCCATATATATAATGCCCTTTAGAGAGGAACATGAGGAGAGAGGGACAGAACAGTTTACTTGAAGTGCTGAATATTTACCTAAAGGTCTTTTAGTATTACATATTATGTAGTATTATGTGTGTAGAGCTATGTGAGGAAGACCAGACTAATCAGTAGGAAAACAAAGATGTGACGTTTTTCTAAGGAGCCTTGTCACACAATGTAAATTTTGGGACCAATTTTCTTCTAAGTGCTTCTAATAGAAGTTATTTGAGAACGTTACCCTGGGAATTCAAATGGTTATTTCCTGATTTTAACTGACAATCCTGACATTTAAACATTTTTGTCCTGTTGGTACATTTCATCATTTTAGAAAAGTTGCATCTTGGTTTCATCATGATTTTCAGCTGAGAAACTGAGTCAAACCTCAATTCAGGTTCATTGAAGTCTTTTTTTTTTACATTTTTTGTATTATGTTA
>NW_027723114.1:0-318 GCF_054177405.1 Leptonychotes weddellii | reverse complement strand
TGCTCCCTGATTTCTTGCTCCAGCTCCGCGTGCTGCACCAGGAGTCGCTCGGCCCCCACCACGTCCCCGGCCAGCTCCCCGGAAGAAACCAGAGCTTGCTTCTCCTGAGCCCATGCTCTGGGGGTAGGGAGATGAAGCTGCCGTCAGGGCTGAGAGCGGCCTCGGGCGGCAGGGCATGAGGTGTGCCCGGGGAAGGGGAGTCTGGCTCCCCGAAGAGCTGCGGTGACCCCCCACCCCGCGGGGGCAGAGCTGAGCCAATACCAGGGCGGGATGCCACCTACAGCAGTTCTCGACAGCGGCCGAGGAAGGCCTGGCCCC
>NW_027723113.1:0-318 GCF_054177405.1 Leptonychotes weddellii | reverse complement strand
AGCAAATAAAAGATATTCAAAAAATGTGAATTCCCATCCTAGAATTCACACCCGTCTGCAATGTGACTCCCACCTACCTTCAGTCTTGACTTCCACTGTCCCACAGGACAAGCTTTTTGCCTTAGCCAGCGGGTGTGGTTCCTGAGCACACTGAGCTCAGTCTCATTTGCTGGAGTTATCCCCACTTCCTGAAGATGTTCATCCTCTTTCTGATTGTTTGTACAAATCCTTCTGATTTATCATAGCCTGTCTCCTTGGCTCTCACTACTGCTTTCCAGAAAAAAAGACAGAGGCGTTCAGAGACGTAGGAAACCGTCT
>NW_027723112.1:0-318 GCF_054177405.1 Leptonychotes weddellii | reverse complement strand
GGGCTCGATCCCAGGACCCTGGGATCATGACCTGAGCCGAAGGCAGACCCTCAATGACTGAGCCACTCAGGCACCCCTAGATTTCCATTTTTTTTTTTTTTTTAAGATTTTCTTTATTTGAGAGAGAGAATGAGTGAGAGAGAGTGCACACATGAGAGAGGGGAGGGTCAGAGGGAGAAGCAGACTCCCTGCTCAGCAGGGAGCCCGATGCGGGACTCGATCCCAGGACTCCAGGATCATGACCTGAGCCGAAGGCAGTCGCTTAACCAACTGAGCCACCCAGGCGTCCCTAGATTTCCTTTCTTGAGAAGTCTCAAG
>NW_027723111.1:0-318 GCF_054177405.1 Leptonychotes weddellii | reverse complement strand
TTTTTTTTTTACAATTTTTTTTTATTCTTATGTTAATCCCCATACATTACATCATTAGTTCTAGATGAAGTGTTCCATGATTCATTGTTCGTGCACAACACCCAGTGCTCCATGCAGAGCGTGCCCTCCTCAATACCCACCACCAGGCCAACCCATCCTCCCACCCCCCTCCCCTCTAGAACCCTCAGTTTGTTTTTCAGAGTCCATCTTCTCTCATGGTTCGTCCACCCCTCCGATTTCCCCCGCTTCATTCCTCCCCTCCCGCTACCTTCTTCTTCTTCTTTTTTTTTCTTAACATATCTTATGCCAAGCTTTTAA
>NW_027723110.1:0-318 GCF_054177405.1 Leptonychotes weddellii | reverse complement strand
ACGTGCATACACACACACAGATTTAAAAATTTTAGAATTTATAGGGTTTGTATGGGTAACTTTGAAGAATGAGAAAGTATGTATTGAAATACCCATATATGGTGTTCTAGCAAGAAGGAATAGAAGAATTTATGTCCATGCCAAAATCACAAAAAGGAAAAAAGTAAAGAAATTGATATGAAAAGGAACAATCTATAGGAGTAAGTTACAGTGGTGCAGAGAAGAGAACTACGTTTTGAAGCCACATTCTAGATAAAGTGGAGGAGTTGCATTTACAGGAATGAGTGACAAGCAAGTATCATTAGTCTTTTTTTTTTT
>NW_027723109.1:0-318 GCF_054177405.1 Leptonychotes weddellii | reverse complement strand
CAGTTTATTAGGATATGGCCCAAACTCTGTAACATGATTTACAAGAATAAACCTACATAAATGTACTTCTTTATTTAATCTTTTGCTGCCTCCTACTTCTACTAAAACACACACACACGCACACACACACACACATCTAAACTGCTAGGCTGATATATTTTCGGTTTCATCCTGAGCATTGCATGAGTTGTCTCTTTCTGAAACATTGTTCTCTTCACATTCTTTTCACCTAGAAAATTTATATTTCAAATTTTATACTAGATATCTATTTTTTTTTCCCCGGAAAGCCTTCTGTAGCTCCAACAGAATCCTATATTT
>NW_027723108.1:0-318 GCF_054177405.1 Leptonychotes weddellii | reverse complement strand
CTCACCCACCACTCAAATAACTAGATTGGATAAAATGGAAAGTACAAATCTAGAGTTTGCCTTCAATGCGATTGCTGTGTCTTATTTTTTAAAAAACATGAATAAATTCCAGAGAAAATTGTAGTATCCCCATTTTTGCCGTTCTGTGAAAATTGCAGCATGTATGAAATCTGAACAAAGTCTACACTTAGAACATCAAGAGTACATGTTTTTTACCCTGCTGTATATCTTTCATGGAGCCTATATTTATAGGAGAAAAGAAGCAACTAGTTGTTTAATAAGCTTTTAAAAAATTTAAGCCCATTGTTAGACATTGCT
>NW_027723107.1:0-318 GCF_054177405.1 Leptonychotes weddellii | reverse complement strand
GCGGCGGCCGCCACCACAGTCATCCCCATTGTGCAACCCAGGAGTCCCAGGTGAGGGGAGGTGAGGTGTTTCCAGGAGGGTCGCCCGGTGTGGGGCAGAGCTGGGTGCCCTCGGCTCTTCCGGACAGCAGCATGCATGCCCCACAATTCCTGGGGTACTTACAGCCGCGGGGCCATCTCCATCCCCCCAGACGCCCCCACGGCGGCCAGCCTGCCCCTCTCTTTCTCCCGTGCCACCGCCCTCTGGGGCCTCGCACACCCGAACTGCTTCTTTTTCCAGGTGATGGGGATCACATCTCCCCTGTAAGGGTTCTTGCCT
>NW_027723106.1:0-318 GCF_054177405.1 Leptonychotes weddellii | reverse complement strand
TAACAAGGTCAGGGTGTATATTATCCACTCTGTATTTTTTTTTTTTTAAAGATTTTATTTATTTATTTGAGACAGAGAGAATGAGATACAGAGAGCATGAGAGGGAGGAGGGTCAGAGGGAGAAGCAGACTCCCTGCCGAGCAGGGAGCCCGATGCGGGACTCGATCCCGGGACTCCAGGATCATGACCTGAGCCGAAGATAGTCGCTTAACCAACTGAGTCACCCAGGCGCCCTCCACTCTGTATGTTTTAAAAAAGGAAGTTTCAAAACAGTCAATAGAAGTTCAGGTGTGGATACTGCAGCAGAGAAGGAACTTC
>NW_027723105.1:0-318 GCF_054177405.1 Leptonychotes weddellii | reverse complement strand
TCTTTGAGTATGGTGTAAGAGAATGGTCCAGTTTCATTCTTCTGTATATAGCTGTCCAGTTTTCCCAGCACCCTTTATTGAAGAGACTATCTTTTTTCCATTGCATATTTTTTCCTGCTTTGTCAAAGATTATTTGACCATAGAGTTAAGGGTCCATGTCTGGGCTCTCTATTCTGTTCCACTGGTCTATGTGTCTGTTGTTGTGCCAGTACCATGCTGTCTTGGTGATCACAGTTTTATAATATAGCTTGAAATCAGGCCTCGTGATGCCCCCAGCTTTGTTTTTCTTTTTCAACATTTCCTTGGTGATTTAGGGTC
>NW_027723104.1:0-5253 GCF_054177405.1 Leptonychotes weddellii | reverse complement strand
TTGCATTATTTGTTTCAGAGGTACAGATCTGAGATTCAACAGTCTTGCACAATTCACAGCGCTTACCAGAGCACATACCCTCCCCAGTGTCTATCACCCAGTCACCCCATCCCTCCCACCCCACCCCCAAGCCTGGGCTGTTTTAATTGAACTCTAAAGCCAGGATAGAAGATGAATTTAGAAGAAAGCTGCTAGAGAGTATATGCATCTGTCTGTGTCTATGTCCTTGTATGTATATGTATAAAGATATACTCCATAGCCTAGAATCTAAATGGATCAACCTCCCACTTACTACACGTGTGCAGTGCACACACAGATATACACACAAAGCACACACATACAGTATAAGAGTTGTTTCTGGGACCCCTGGGTGGCTCAGTTGGTTAAGCATCTGTCTTTGGCTCACGTCATGATTCCAGGGTCCTGGGATCAAGTCCCGAATCGGGCTCCCTGCCCAGCAGAGAGCCTGCTTCTCCCTCTGTCTGCCGTCCCCCCTGCTTGTGCTCTCTCTCTCTCTCTCTGACAAATAAATAAAATCCTAAAAAAAAAAAGTTATTTCCAGAACATGTGACAATATCAGATTATAGGTACTGCCTTTAGCAACATGGTCTGGGAGGCTGCTTTACAGGGAATCTCCAGTAAGAATTAATTTGAAGGATATGGTTGAAATATCTCCCTGCTGTCAAAATATTTCCCTTGTATACTTCAGCAATGCCTGATAGTTCAATGCTGGTAGTTCATTCACTTGTTGCCAGGCATGGGGATTTCCAAAGATTCTTCTTTTAAAATAATATTTTGAAAAAGTTATAGAAAAACATATTATGTCACTAAACTTAGAATGAATGAGTAGAGTAGATATTTCTAAAGCATTTATAGCCACTTTCCTTTCACATTTTGGGAGGAGTGAGATGGGGAGGAATACAAAGAACCCTAGCATGGGTATGTCCCAATTGAGTAGCAAACAAGAGGGAGAAGAGTAGGCGGGAAGTCTGGCATGAGGCATGGCCTGGAAGGGCACAGCAGAAGAACCCGAGGCCAAAAGCAGAAAAAGTATCGCTGCAGGGACAGACAGGCAAATGCCAATGATTACTTTAAAATTTCACCTAGCCGGGCCCCAAAGTGTGAAAGCACTGAGTGTGTTCCAAATCTGGGTGACCCATTGTGGTAGGTGCTAGGATTTCAAAGGCACTAAGACACGACCCATTCCCCAGGAGATCACAAAGAATGGAAATGATAGGAGACTAACTTTTACTCAAACAGAGCTGACCTGATACTTTGTAGTCCATTCCCTGCTTGCCATGGAACTAAAAGGAACAGCAGTCTGCCTCAAGAAGTGTTGAAATGCAGAACTCTACAATGTGTTTTTGTAAAGAGGAAGCATGGAGACTTCCCACAGTACCTCATTCGGAAACCTTCTCTAAATGTCCTCTTTGAACACCACTTCCCTTCCCTCACTCTCACTGTATCTCCCCCACCCCAGGGCTCTCAATGTCAGGCTTCTCCCCCTTCCTCATTCTTCCTTTCCCTGCCCTTGGGTGCTGGGCTCCTCCTTGCCATCACACCCTCAGCCTCAGCAATTTGGTCTTTCTGGACTGTTTTCTGCTCTGCTCATGGGTGTCTCTCTTCATTCTTTCAATTCTTCAGGATTTCACAACCTTGGCACTATTGACGGTTTGGGATGCATAATTCTTTGTTGAAGGGGTGGTCTTGTGCATTGAAGGATGCATAACAGCATCCTGGGCCTTTACCCATTGGGTGCCAATAGCACACCTCTAGTTGTGACAACCACAAATGTCTCCAGAATTGCCAAATGTCCCCTGGAGGACAAATGATTGAGAACCACTCTTCTCCTGGATACATTCTCTCTCTTGCTACCCTAAAAACTGCAATTGGAGTAGAAAAAGATGTCATGAGGGTGTATTGAGGTACACTGGTAGTTTCTAAGCCAAGGGTAGGTAGTAATCCAGTGAGGCCAAAGAAAAGGCCCAGAGACAGTGATAGAGACATAAATTTATTGGGGGAACTTGTACAGAGAGTCTAGTCCAGGAGTGGCCAACTGGACAAAGCATCTGCTGCTAGGGTCTACATGCCACAAGCTCTTATAGCATAGCAACTATCCTTACAGCTCTCTGTAGCCCATCCCTTCCTTGCATGGCAGTGTTCCAAGGAGATTAAGGCCTGCCAACCAGACATCCTTCATTACAAAGGAGATGTTCTGGGTTGGACATTCCTGAAGGCCCTGTTGTTGACGCTAAACAACATGTTCTTCTATACATTCTGCCTAATGGGAATATAGACGGAGGATGGGATCCCTACATTCTCAAGATAGTGATTAACAGGGGCATTCAGGGTATGCTTGCACAAACCAGCCTTCCAGCACGCACCACGCAGAGGGGTATTGAGAACACACTTAACACAAACTGGAGAATTCAGAGAGGGCTCCCTTTAAGAAATGTAAGAAACACACACAAGAAGAAGAGTTTTCCAGATTAAAATAAAACCAAGTATGCAGCCTGCTAGTGAACGAAAATGAAAATTAAGGGTATCAGCAGGAGAATGGCGAAAGAGATAGCTGGGGAGGTGAGCCGGAGGGAGAGGATGCAGAGGCTTGTGTGATTTGATGAACAATTCAAACTTCTCCTGAGGTCAAGAGGGGACCATGGAAGTTCTGTAAGCATACAAATAGTTTTATTTTAGAAAAATGATCTGGTAGCCTTATGGGAGTAAATTAGAGACAAGAAGAATAGAGAAAATTAAGAATGTCTCTTAAAGAATAGTCATGTAATGTTTAGGATGGCAGGGTCACTGAGTGACCTCAAATCTAGTGTCCTTCTTCTGTATCAAGATTCCAAAACAAGTGTGAGTTTTGGCTATTTAAAAAGGAAATCTCATTTTCACATACATGAATCTTTGGAAAGAAGAAAAAAATGTATCCATGAGTTCTTAATCATAATTTTTATTATAGTTTATTAGAATTTAATTTCTGTCATTTCCTCAATCTCCAAAACCTGAAGTTCACCAAGGCTTCACATTTGTACTTTTCTTTCTGTACACCCTTCAGAAGTCTTATTTAGTCTCCAGGCTATAAATGTAACCTATATTCTAATAAGTCCAATACACATCTCCAGCAAGGATCTCCCCCCACTTAATTCTAAACTCAACAACTGTTCAACATACTCACTTAGTTTCTACTAGGCACCACTCACACAATCTTTCAGCAAATTCTGAAAGCCCTACCATTGATATATATTTTACATATATCTATAACACACACAACACACAACTTATGGTCATTTAGAGCTTCAAACATTATTCCTTTTTTCTCCCAAATTGGTTGCAAAGTGAGTTCCTATTTTTTATAATCAGTCTTTACTCAGCTAATGTCAGCTCTTGTGCTATATACAGTTGAACATTAGTTATGAAGTTCGCCCTATGGCTTACTATTACGAGAACCAATGTTTCATTTGACACTCTGTGCCTCAAAGCTGCTTATTATTAAATTGTGGCAGCACTATTACTTCCCAAATGGGTTGGCCTTAACCTAATCTCCAAATCCTTGAAGGCACATGTCTGTGGGCATGTTATTAACTGAGAGTACTTACTCATATAGTCTTCCTAATGTGAAGAAACAGGAAATCTGGCAGAAAAAAACCCATATAATATTAATGGTCCATATTCTATTACAAATCCTTCTATACCAAAGAAACAAATGTAAAAGTGATGATATATACAACCCCCTTACTCTTGTGTAATGACATATCATGAAATGGCATATCTAATTTCCTGGTCTAACTAGTTATTTCAAATATTATTTGGTAAAAATTACATGCATATGAAAACCATCTCACATTTGTTGATATTCATGTATTTGAGATGGAAACCACATCACATAATTTCTGTAATTTGTGTATGACCCTTTAGTAGCAAATAATGTAGTACAACCTAAGCTAGCAAAATAAAAAGAGAGAACTTACCATGGGATAGAGAATCATCTCAGATAGCCAAAGGTAGAGATCAAGAAGTCTCAGAAACAAACCTGAAGCAAGTACTGGATCCAAAGTAATATCTTTTGACTTCACTCTGCTTTGCTGTGCTCTGCAAGTCTGTTTCATTCTTCTCCCTTGTCCCAGTCTGCTTTCTTCTGATTCATTGGTTTGTGAGGTTGAGTTTGGCCCATAATAATTCTCGGGCTTGCGTGTCACTCTTTCCATCATGAGACAGAATAACTTTCTCTCATTCCCAAAGTCTAATTCCTGGGGAAAGCATCTTATTAATCTTGCCAAAGAGTTGAGGTTCTGCTCCACTGAATAATTCTTTGTCCTCAGTTGTAGATTGAGGAAGTAGGCACTTAATGGAAATGATTATAAGAAATTTCAAAATTGCCTGATACAGTACATTTAACAATTTAAATCATATTATGTCATTTGCTCTTGGTTCAAAACACAACAAACAAAGCAAAAGCCATGTCCTTGACATTTGATGCCTTGAATTTAGGAAGGATTAAAATAAAAAGGGAGTAAAAAGGAAACTCAATCTCTTTGTCCTATTATGCTTTGCTAAAAGAACCACACTAAATAGACTTCATTTTGCCCAAATTTGGGAGGCCTCCTTGATTCAATTCCATTTAATTTATTCAGATGTTATTCAAGACATACCTTGTTTAAAAGATATTTCAGCCTTCTTTTTTTTTTTAAATTTTTATTGTTATGTTAATCCCCATACATTACATCATTAGTTTCAGATGTAGTGTTCCATGATTCATTGTTTGTGCATAACACCCAATGCTCCATGCAGAACATGCCCTCCTCAATACCCATCACCGGGCTAACCCATCAGAGTCCATCATCTCTCATGGTTCATCTACCCCTCTGATTTCCCCCACTTCATTCTTCCCCTCCTGCTACCTTCTTCTTTTTTTTTTTTCTTAACGTGTATTGCATTATTTGTTTCAGAGGTACAGATCTGAGATTCAACAGTCTTGCACAATTCACAGTGCCTACCAGAACACATACCCTCCCCAGTGTCCATCACCCAGTCACCCCATCCCTCCCACCCCACCCCCCACTCCAACAACCCTCAGTTTGTTTCCTGAGATTAAGAATTCCTCATACCAGTAAGGTCATATGATACATGTCTTTCTCTGTTTGACTTATTTCGCTCAGCATAACACCCTCCAGTTCTATCCACGTCGTTGCAAATGGCAAGATCTCATTCCTTTTGATGGCTGCATAATATTCCATTGTATATATATAC
>NW_027723103.1:0-14322 GCF_054177405.1 Leptonychotes weddellii | reverse complement strand
GTATTGTCTGTGTTCCTTTCTGGTCTATGTTGCTTTTAGGCTCTCTCTTTGCTTAGAGGACCCCTTTCAATATTTCTTGTAGGGCTGGTTTTGTGTTTGCAAATTCCTTTAGTTTTTGTTTGTCCTCGAAGCTTTTTATCTCTCCTTCAATTTTCAATGACAGCCTAGCTGGATATAGTATTCTTGGGTGCATATAAATTTTTCTCATTTAGTGCTCTGAATCTATCCTGCCAGTCCTTTCTGGCCTGCCAGGTCTCTGTGGATAGGTCTGTTGCAATCTAATCTACCACTGTAGGTTACAGATCTCTTGTCCCGAACTGCTTTCAGGATTTTCTCTTTGTTCTGAGACTCGTAAGTTTTACTATTAGATGTCAGGGTGTTGACCTATTTTTATTGATTTTGAGGGGGATTCTCTGTGCCTACTGGATTTTGACGCCTGTTTCCTTCCCCAAATTAGGGAAGTTCTCTGCTATAATTTGCTCTAATATACCTTCTGCCCCTCTCTGTCTTTCTTCTTCTTCTGGGATCCCAATTATTCTAATATTGTTTTGTCTTATGGTATCACTTATCTCTCGTGTTCTGCCCGCATGATCCAGTAGTTGTCTCTTTTTTTCTCAGCTTCTTTATTTTCTATCATTTAGTCTTTTATATCACTAATTTTGTTTTCTGTCTCATTTACCCTAGCAATTAGAGCCTCCATTTTTGATTGCACCTCATTAATAGCCTTTTTGATTTCGACTTGGTTAGATTTTAGTTCTTCTATTTCTCCAGAAAGTGTTTCTTTAGTATCTTCCATGCTTTTTTCAAGCCCAGCTTGTATCTGTATAATCGTTATTCTGAACTCTAGTCCCAACATCTTACTAATGTCCATATTGATTAGATCCCTGGTAATTTGTACTGCCTCTTGTTCTTTTTTTGAGGTGATTTTTTTCCGTCTTGTCATTTTGTCCAGAGGAGAATAGATGAATGAGAGAACAAAATGCTAACAGGGTAAAAACAACCCCAGAAAAATGTACACTAAACAAATCAGAAGAGACCTGAAACCAGGGGGAAAGAAAGAGAATGAAAGAAAAAAGAAAAAGGTAAAAAAAAAAAAAAAAGAATATGATCATATTTGATCAGGCTGGTGAATAGATCAGTGCCACACACTAGATTTTGGGCTTATTCTGGTCTGTTAGAAGAAACTGTCGCCCAAAATTTTCAAGAATGAAAAGCTTATATATGTATAAAAATAAGGGTAAATACGATGAAGGGATGGAATATGAGTGTAAAGATGAAAATTATAAAAGATTTTATAAAAGGTATTGATAAGATAAGAAGTTGGCTGAAAAAAGAAAGGAGAGAAATTAAAAAAAAAAGGGAGAGAGAATGTGATCAGGCAGGGGAGTAGAACAAAGCCATACACTAGAGATTTAGTGTCTATATTTGGTCTGTTAGAAGAAACTGTATCCCAAAATTTTAACGAGAGAACAACTTATATATATACCAAAAAGAAGATGAACGGATAGAATATTTCTCTAAAAATGAAAAATAAAAAAGATTTTTGATAAGGGGTTGATAAGATGTTGTTTGAAAAAGGGAAAAAAGAAAAATTCAAAAAAAAAAGAAAATTAAAAAAATTAACTGAATGACTAAAGAATCGGGGGAAAAAACCATGAATTCTATGTGCTGTATTTCCCTCGTGCTCATGTTCTGCCTTTCTCATTGATTGGTAAATAGCTGTTCTTGCTGATCTTCTGGGGGAGGGGTCTGTTGCAGTGATTCTCAAATGTCTTTGCCTGATGTGGAATTGCCCCGCCCTTGCCGGGGCAGGCTAAGTATTCTGCTCAGTTTTGCTCTCCGTAGCTTTTGTTCCCTGCAAACTTTCCATACAGCTTTGGAGGAGGAGAGTGAAAATGGCAGCCTCCCAATCTCAGCCCCAGAGTAGCTGAGAACTCCAGGCCCCACTCCTCAATGTGCCCCCAGAGAAAAGCAGTCAATCACTCCTGTCTCCCCTGTCTCTGTCCTCACTCCGTGCTCACCCACCCTGTGACCTAGCATTTCTATCTCTGGCACCTGACCCCAAGTGGACTCTCCAAACCCAGCAGATTCCTATGGTGTGCTCCCGTGCCTCTCCTCCCGGGGAAGGAAGGGGAGTCTTCCTGGATCTGCCACTTGTTGGGTCCCTGCTGGAAGAGCAGTGGCCTGACTGTGCCACAGATCACAGTTTATGGCAAGCCCGAACTGAGAGCCCGCTCCTCAGCTCCCTCTCTGCAGCCGGCTTCCCGGATCCGATACTTGGGAGCTCTGCCACACTCAGGCACCCCTGGTCTTTCTTTGACCCTGAGGGTCCTGAGACCACACTGTACCAGCGAGGGTTCCACCCCCTGCTTAGCCACTGGAGTGACGTCCCTCAGCGGAGCAACTTCTAAAAGTTCCAGTTTTGTGCTCTGCTGCTCTATCACTTGCTGGCAGTGCCTGACAGAGGCTTCCTTCCCCCGTGGTCTATCTTCCTGAATATAGCCTCGGATTCATTTCTCCGTATGTCCTACCTTCCAGAAAGTGGTCGCTTTTCTGTTCAGAGAGTTGTTGCTATTCTTTTCTTTGATCTCCTGTTGAGTTCGTAGGTGTTCAGAATGGTTTGATCCCTATCTAGGTGAATTCCTGGGACCAAACAAAATTTAGGTTTCCTACTCCTACGCCATCTTTCTCCTCCTCTCAAGATTTTATTGTTTTTTGATGGTGAGTAATATTCCATCATATATATACACCACATCTTCTTATCCATTCATTAGTTGATGGATTTGGGCTCTTTCCACAGTATGGCTATTGTTGATAATGCTGCTTTAAACATTGAGGTGCATGTATCCCTTGAAATCTGTATTTTGGTATGCTTTGGGTAAATACCGAATAGTGCATTTTCTGGTTTGTAGGGTCTAGGTACCAAACCGTAGTCCAGGGATGACTCTTCCAATTCAGGTTAACAGCTTCAAGACAGCATTATGTAAGAGATATTTTCATCTTCAATTTCTTTCATCAGTGTTTTATAGTTTTCAGGGCATGGGTCTTTTACCTCCTTGGTTATGTTTATTCCTAGGTATTTCATTCTTTTTAGTGCAATTATAAATGGAATTATTTTATTACTTTCTCATGTGCTGCTTTGTTATTAGTGTATAAAAACATTACCACTTTCTGCGTGTTATTTTTTTATTCTGAACTTTACTGAATTCACTTATTACTTCTAATATTTTTTTGGTGGTGTATTTAAGGTTTTCAATATGTAGTATGTCATCTCCTTGCCTGCTGTGGGCAGTATTTGTTCCCTGGCCTAATGTGGCAAGTTTGAACTAGGTGTGCTCTGGTCTGCTTGTGAAATGAGAGCTGACACCACCTCCATTAGAACTGAGGCCCTGAAGAACTCCCTGGTCAGGAGACATGGTGTCAGGAGGGGTTTGTGCTGACCTTCTGGGGGAGGGACTCATCATGCTGGGACTGAGGCAAAAGTGACTGAGAAAGGTAGTCCCACCAAAGTACAGGGTGTGAGGCTTAGTGTAAGCAAGTTAGGCAGCCAGTTTTTGTGCTGTGCGGCTTCTGGCTTCTCCTTATTTTGCTTGACTTCTATGTTTGTTTCTATGGATTAGACAGAACATCTACTTCTCCTAAACTTGAAGGAATGGTCTTGTATATGGTCATCCCCTCTGTTGGGCTTGATGACTTTCATTGGCTGACTGGAGCTGTGGCTGTCAGTGGGCACCTTGGAGGGGCAAGTATAGCTGACATGGGTGCAGGTTGGTGTGGCCCCTGGGCTCTAATGCAGTGGGTGCCCTGGCACAACACCTAAGCTGAAGTGGGTGCAGGCTGGGGAATCCCTGGATGAAGAATTTGTATCCTGTATTTCAGGGTATAGAGTTAAATATAAGTTCATAATATTTTCTTTATAGATTATGTTATTTAAATGTTTTATTTCTTCACTTTTTGTCCATGTGATTGGCCTATACTAGATATGATGTATATGTCTTCAATTATTGTGTTTAGGATTTTGAATCTTTGCATATACTGTAGCTTTGCTTCATAAAGTCTGTTTCTCTGTTATTTAGTACATTAAGTATTCATAAGTGTTATCTCTGCATTGTGATTTGTGGCTTAGAGCATGAAAAATTTCCTTCTTTGTTATATTTACTTTGTCAGCTATCCCTCCGTTTTTGTTTGTGTGTTTGTATTGCCTGGTGTACCTTTACCTACTCTTTCACTTTTAGTCTTTCAGAATCATCTTGTTTTAGGCATGTCTCTTGTATACATCATGGAATGGGGTCTCATTTTCTGCCAAATTGAAAGCCTCTTTCTTTTAATAGTTAAGTACATTCACATTTATTGATATGACTGACAATTTTAGTCTTAATTCTGGCATATTTGTAAGTATGTGTATTTTGTTGTATTAGCTATGTTCATTTCTCTTCAAGATGTATGTTCTTTGTTCTTGTATTGATAATTTTTTTTGGTACTTGAGAAGTTTGTATTTTTATTCTAATGGTTACCTTTGTGTTTAAATCTTTTAAAATATCGTTAATACCCAATTTGCTTTTTAATCTTTACTATCTGGCTTTTCAGTCTTTTCCCCAATATCTTTTATTGCCTACCTATTGCTGATACAGTAGTAAGATTTTTTTCTATTTTCATCTTTCTTTTTTTAAAGATTTTATTTATTTATTTGACAGACAGAGATAGCAAGAGATGGAAGACAAGCAGGGGGAGTGGGAGAGGGACAAGCAGGCTTTCCTGCTGAGCAGGGAGCCCAATGCACGACTTGATCCCAGGACCCTGGGATCATGACCCAAGCCAAAGGCAGATGCTTAACGACTGAGCCACTCAGGCACCCCTCTATTTTCATCTTTCATTCAATCCATATATTTATTTAACCTTAGATGTACATGTATATATTGTTAAATGCTGACCACTTGTCCTTTTGCTGAAGTTTTCCCAGTAATAGTGAGTCAAATGAAACTCATTCTCTAACACAAAGGTCAGTAAACTATAGCCTGTGGACCAAATCTGGCATACTGCCTGCTTTTTCAAATAAAACTTTATTGAAACAAAGTCACACTCACTGATTTATTTTTTATGGCTACTTTTGTACTATGTTGGCAGAGTTATACAGTTGCAATAGATACCTTTTGGCCTACAGAGCATAAAGTATTTACTTTATGGCCTATTACAAAAAAATATATGCCTGCTCTAGATGATTCCACACAAAGGGCTAAAAGTGTGCCGAAATTCCTAAATTCTTACATGTTGAAATTTTTTTTCTATAGTCTTGATATTTTAAAGACAGTTTGGCTGGATTTACATCATTTGTTTACCCTTTCTCTCACTGATTTTTAAAAAGATGTTCCATTATTGCCTTGTTTTTTATGTTGGTTTTGAAAGGTGTAATGTCAACCAAACTCTGTTTTCACCTATGGGCCTTGATGATTTTATATTCTTTGAAATCTAATAGTTTTATCAGAATGTACTACAGCTTTTAGTTTTTAGTTTAGTTTTTTTAAAGCTAAGATGAATGAGCTGAGGTATACTGGTTTTTGATTCTTTTTAAAAAGCATCATTACAATTTGTTAGCAGAAATATGATAAGGATATACTAGAGACAAGAAAAATGATTATGAGGGGGGTTAGATGCAGAAGAGGTGTAAGTTAGATTTCTCAATATACAGTTTGTATTCAGTTTTGTTTTAAACTATAGGAATGTATTATATGGCAAAAGTAACATTACATTTAAATGAAAAAAGAGAACTAAAGCATCAGTCATATCAAAGTGGTCTTATATTGACATTTAATTTTCTGTATTTTGTCTGTATGCCTTTGTTAATGCTTTTTAATTCTTCTATCCTTTAAAACATTTCTTGGAAGTCTTGATTTCTTATTTGGGAAGGAACCAGTACTTATTTTGTGTCATTGTACTTAAGACCAATTTGTATTTTACTTGTTGTAGTATTTTCCACACAGCATTTTCCTAAAATAAATTGCAGTTAACAGTTTTTTAAAAATTTGTTTTTGGATATATCAGAATTTTAAATTGCGATTGAGTGGAACAGAGAATTAGAAGGGGGAAATCATTTGGCATTAATTTCAAAACTGCAGAGAATCTAAGATCCAAAAATGTCAGATGCAACATCTTTTAGCTTTGTTTCTACTTTTCTGCATTTTTTACAAGTTTCTCAGGGCAATATTTGCATAATTCCTTTTTGGAGTTGCATATTTCCTTTTATTTCATCGTTTCCTACAAAATATTTTTCCATTAGAGAGGCCATTACAAACTACCTCTTGAAAGTGCTGTGGGAATATTAACCCTGGTTTGAATACCATTAGAGAGCTTTCAGGCATTAAAGTCCTCCCTCCACACCAATTTTTAAAGGTAATTTGATAAAATTTCCTACTTTCCACCTTCAAGCTTATTCTTTTTTTCTGTTTTATACAACCCAATATCACTTTTAAACTCCCAGTCACTAGTAGAAATTCTGAAGATCTGCTGATGAAAAGGCACAGAGATTTTAGTTTTAAATATCAGTTCCATTTCACTATTTTGTTTTTCTTCTTTAGAGACTCCAATAAACAAATATTCCTTTGTTTCCCTTTTTCTGTTTCCATCACTGTCTCTGTGACCCTTTTTGTTTATTTATATTTATTTATTTATTTATTTAATTTTAATTCTCTTGGTTGTTTTGATGTCTTTCTTCATTGCCCTATATTACATTTTTATTTATGTCTACTGCCTCTAAGGTATCTTGTAATTTTTACTAATTTCTGAGAAATCTTTGTATTTTATTTTGTTCCTTTGTTCATTCAACTCTGTTTCTCCCCATTATTTGTCCATTTATGTGTTCTGTTTTTGAATTTCTGGATTTTAATATGGATGCTTGTATTTTTATTTATTTATTTTTTAAAAAAGACTTATTTATTATTTTAGAGAGAGAGAGAGGGAGTGGGGGGGCAAAGGAGAGGGAGAGAGTCTTAAGCAAATTCTGCATTCAGCAAGGAGCCTGATGCGGGGCTTGGTCTCACAACTCTGAGGTCAAGACATGAGCTGAAACCAAAAGTCAGTCAGTCACTCAACCAACTGCACCACCCAGGCACCCCAATGTTTGTATTTTTAAATGCCTGCTGGAGCATATTTAATCAGTTTAATGCAGTTTTCTTTTGTTCCATAGATGTTTTCAAAGAGGAATTTTCCCCAATGATATGTGTAAAATTTTAATTCTTGATTTTTTTTTTTTGCTAGCTCTGTGTATGACTTTACTTTTCTCCTATAAATTTAATGCTATTGGATTTGCTTGTTTCTTTGTTTTTTTTTAAATTTTATTTTATTATGTTATGTTAATCACCATACATTACATCGTTAGTTTTTGAGTGTTCCATGATTCATTGTTTGCGTGTAATACCCAGTGCTTTTTGTTTGGTTGTTTTGTTTTGTTTTAATGATTCCTATTTAATGGCGCCCTCTTCTGTCGGCAGAGCAAAGTTTGGGCACTTGTGATTTGTGGGACCCCATTTTTGCCTTGTTTTCTTCTTTTTCCCTTGACTACTCAGTTACCAAAAGAAACTTCTCTTGTCCTCTGTGCTCTTTTCTCCCCCAGAAGTTAGGCATTTCCAGGAGGGCCCCATCAGTGCTCCTGCCCCATTACACAGAGCCTCACTGGAATCCTTTCTCCATAGTAGCTTCTCATGGCCCTGCACCATCACCCTGGTCCTTTGCTAACCCCCTTTCTCCCCTTTGGTTTGTCTTTGTAAAGCCTCAGGAGGGAGGGAAGATGATAGTAAGAGTGGTGCTGTTTTCTCTTTTTATTTATAGATAATTTGCACATTTGGTGTTCTCTATCTTCAAGTTATGTGGAAGTCCTGGTTTTGTAGTTTTACTTCTCTCTTCTTGTTTATCTTACCTTTTGAGGAGAAAATTTTGTGAGACAGGCAGTTATACCACTCCTTTTGTCCTTAGCTATTCACATTGCCAACTTTTTTTAAAAATTTAAATTCAATTAGCCAACATTATTAGTTTCAGATGGAGAATTCAGTAATTCATAAGTTGCATGTAACACCCAGTGCTCATCACATCTCATGCCCTACTTAATGTCCAGCACCCAATTACCCCATTCCCCCACCCACCTTCCTTCCAGCAACCCTCAGTTTATTTCCTATAGTTTAGAGTCTTTCTTGGTTTGTCCCCCTCTCTGATTACTTCCCATTCAGTTTTCCCTCACTTTCCCTATGATCCTCGCACTGTTTCTTATATTCCACCTATGAGTGAAACCATATGATAATTGTCTTTCTCTGATTGACTTATTTTGCTCGGCATAATACCCCCCAGTTCCATCCACGTCATTGCAAATGTCAAGATTTCATTCTTTTTGATGGCTGAGGAGTATTCCATTGTATATATATACCATATCTTCTTTATCCATTCCTCTGTCAATAGACATCTGGGCTCTTTGCATAGTTTGACTACTGTGGACATTGCTGCTATAAACATTGGGGTGCACGTGCCCCTTCGGAACATTACATTTGTATCTTTGGGTAAATACCTAGTAGTGCAATTGGTGGGCGGTGGGGTAACTCTATTTTTAACTTCTTGATGAACCTCCATACTGTTTTCCAGACTGGCTGTACCACCTTGCATTCCCACCAACAGTGTTAAGAAGATTCTCCTTTCTCCACATCCTCACCAACATCTGTCGTTTCCTGACTTGTTAATTTTAGCCATTCTGACTGGTGTGAGGTGGTATCTCATTGTGGTCTTGATTTGTTTTTCCCTGATCCTGAGTGATATAGAGCATTTTTTTTTTCATGTGTCTATTGGCCATTTGGATGTATTCTTTGGAGAAATGTCTGTTCATGTCTACTGCTCATTTCTTGACTGGATTTTTTTTTAGGGGGGTGTTGAGTTTGATAAGTTCTTTATAGATTTTGGATACTAACCCTTTATCTGATAAGACATTTGCAATTATCTTTTCCCATTCTGTACGTTGTCTTTTGGTTTTGTTGACTGTTTCCTTTGCTGTGCAAAAGCTTTTTATCTTGATGAAGTCCCAATAGTTCATTTTTGCTTTTATTTCCCTTGTCTTTGGAGATGTGTCTAGCAAGAAGTTGCTGCAGCTGAGGTTGAAGGGTTGTTGCTTGTGTTCTCCTCTAGGATTTTGATGGATTCCTGTCTCACATTTAGGTCTTTCATCCATTTTGAGTTTATCATTGTGTATGGTGTAAGGAAATGGTCCACTTTCATTCTACATGTGGCTGTCCAGTTTTCCCAACACCATTTGTTGAAGCGACTGTCTTTTCTCCATTGGATATTCTTTCCTGCTTTGTTGAAGGTTAGTTGACTGTAGATCATATATCCAACTTCTAAAAGAAACCACTGTAAGTAAATCAATGAACACCATGCTGGGGCAGCCACAGGTCAGGTGTACAGAGATTTTACATAGTGTTCCTCCCCCAACAGGCTACATAGAAGGGTGGAGTGTATATTGGGGGAATGGCTGGGAGGATGAGGAGTCAGTGTTTTGACTCCTGAACATGTCCTTCTTACTTAGCAACTTGATGTTCCCATGAATAGGGAGATGGGTCCTTGGCAGTTGAAAGGACTTGAAACTCATATGTACTGAGTTCTGATGATCAGGGAGGCACTTTCCTTCATGCTTCATATGCCTAATGCCCTTGTCTATGCCCCACCTTGAGCTCACACACCCAATCTACCTGTAGGACTGAGCTCCACTTTCTCATCTCTGGGAGTTGAGGTTGTGGCAACCTTAGCACCCCCAGTCTTGGCTTGCCCTTACTCCCACTGACCCCCAGCCGAGTCCTCTGAAATTGCCCTGTTTCTGGGTCTTGGATGAATCCCAGACTCTGCATTGTGCAGTTCCTCCATCTTTCAAGGACATCTGAAGCATCTCTTTTGGGAAGACTTCCCAAGCTTTTATGTTCCAAGATGGTAAGTGATCCCTCCTTTCTGATCCTAAGCAGTGCTTTCATCTCTGACTTCCTAGTGTCTCCCTGAAAGGCCATCCCTGCCTGGAGGGCAGGGCTTCTACCTCACCTGCCTGTTCCCTAGAAATGGGCCCTGTGCTTTGTCATCCTGGGGCTCAAGTGGGAAGATATTGAAAGAATGAACATGGGAACTTGTACAATGCCCTTGCCAGCTGGTGTCACTGGCTATGGTTCCTGGAGGAAGGGTATCTTCACAAAGATTCAGAGTCTGAGGAAAATTATCAGCAATTCAAAAATAGCAGAAATAAAACCAGTAATCACCAAAGTAGTAATCAGTAGAAGTTTATTGTGCATAGGGAGGCAGCCAGTCCTGAGGTAGAGGCTCTCTTTCTTTGGCCATCCAACATGGTCACGCTCCATTCTAGAGCTCCTCCTGGGCTCAGGGCATCTGTCTCACCTATACTGGTTGAGTGCATTTGAAGTGCTTGGCACTAGGGGTGGTGTAATCTTGGCCTCATGTCATCCTCAGGACATAAACCCTTGTCTAGGCTGTAGTCTTTGTTATGGGTAGAAGAAGAGATAAACTATATATATTTGCCCATGGACACTCATATAACTTCTTCCTCCTTCAAGAAACAAGAATAAAGGATGTTGGGATAAAATAGTAAGGTGGTAGGAAGTACTGATAAAGTCCTTAGAAAAAGTTATTTAAATTAAACAAACTTATGAAGAAGCAGCAGTGTCTCAGGGCTAGGTGATCATTGCACCTGTTGAGTAGACTCAGTTGATAATAAATGGCAGAAACTCTTGAGAATTCTAATGGATGGATGCTAAGTCCAGGTACAATTGGATCAAGAGGTCAAAGGATATTGTCAGGACTGTGACACTTGACCCCCAATATCTGGGCTCTGCTCAGCTTTATTTCCAAGCTGGCTCTTCCCGGGATGGTGTGGAGAAGCCTAGCCCACAGTCTGGTATCTCAGAGAGACCCTCTCCCAGTATCTTATCTACCTCCCAGGGGCTCTGATGCTCCATCCACCAGGAAGGAGCCCACAACGGTGGGAGGAAGTATCCCCAGGTATACAGTTTACAGGGAATGAGGAAGGCTGACTTCCAAAGGGAGGAACTGATGTTTTTGGAAAATGAATGTGTATGTGTGTGTTTGTCAGCTTGACCTGGCAAAAATGCTCAACCTAGAAACATTCTGATTTGATGCCTCAGTGCCTGCTCAGGGGTTCCACCACACTGCCCTGTTGAGGCTTTATCCACAGTATGCTGGCTTTCCCATAGTCAGGATGCCCTTCCTGGCCTTCAGATTAAGGTCACTTTCCCAGATTAAGGTCCTTCCTCAGTCACCAAATTCATAGTCTATTTTATTGGTGAGTCTTTAAACCAGTTATTGTGTGAGGTCTGACTTCACAGGGATGGATGGTAAATGTTGGGAGTGTGCCCATATGCTCTTGGAGCCCAGACATAGTACATGCTTAGGAATATTTGAGGAGTGAAAGATTTACTTTAAGATTGACAGTTTCTTTTGCTTATAGATATTTCATGGATTTTTTTATAATGTCACTGAAGCAAACTAAGAACTAGATTTTTTAAAATTCAGCAGTTTATACTTCAATTTGGGGGAAAAAGCATTAAAAAAGTAAATATAATTAGTCAATTTGTAATTATGGCCTCAATAAGTTCCATTTAAATGTAATGTGTCAAGTATGATGATTTGTTGAATAAATCAAATCATAGATACATTTTAATATTCCTAAAGTTATGAAATCATCTAAGCTTCATAAAAAGAAAGCATTTCATCTATTTTAATTTTTCTTGGAAGTCCCTATTTGTCAAAAGAATAGTAAAACAGTTTTTCTTTCATGATTTCAAAGTTTGCCAATATTATATAGCTTGTAGAACTCAGAAGGGTTCTCACGCTTTCCATAGGTGTGCAGTCAGTGTCACCAGGAGTCCACTGGATCTCACAGATCATAGAATTTCCATTGCGGGAAATATTAGAGATTATTTAATTGAATCCTTTCATTTTATGAATAAAACTCTGGTATCAAACACATCAAATAGCACTCCCTGGGACACTTCTGGGCACAGTGATTCTCATTGGGCAGCTCCGGACAGCTCCCTGCCCCTCCTATACCCCTTAGTCATTGGGGAGAACTCATTGTAAATCTTGTGCCCCCAACCCCATGAGTGCCACCCCCTGGTAGGCAGGGCTGAGTGGACTAAACAGCCACATTCTGCTACTGCACTGGGTTTTTTTTTTATGTTATGTTAATCACCATACATTATATCATTAGTTTTTGATGTAGTGTTCCATGTTTCATTATTTGCGTATAACACCCAGTGCTCCATGCAGAATGCGCCCTCTTTAAAACTCATCACCAGGCTTGCACTGGGTTTTATATCCAGGATTTGTGTGTTCATTTGGGAGGGACCTGCACCACCATCTGCAGCTTCTCTTAGGGGACTATTTACAGAGCACAACTTTCTTGGTCCTGAAGCCAAGTCAACTTTAGCAAGGCCCCTGTCCCCTGTGGGCAGGGAAACATGTCCTGGTGTTCTATTCCACTCTCCCCACCAACTCTGAAGTGCTGTCTAGTCTGGCAGTTGTGGCACTGACCTTGGTCTGAAGGCAGCATCCAAGCTGTCCCCATGCCTGGCTGACCTCCAGGTGAGTGTTTCTTCTACCCCCCCCCAATTTCTGTGGGCATTCCTCTTCATTCCTCCTCTTGGCCAAATGCCGGCCTTGTATTCTTCTGTACAAACAGGGTGCTGAGGCAGCAGGCTTCCTTTGCAGCGTCAAGTGGGGCCAGACTGGTTCCTCCTCAACCTCCTTCTCCCTCTGATGGTGCAGCCAGTAGAGGAATTTTTTTTTTTGAATTTGCCATCACCCTAGGATGTAAAGCTTGGAGCTAAGTTCCAGTGACTCTGCAAAAGGACCTTATCCTGAAAGATCCAAATCCTACAAGACAGTGGTTATTAGTTTTTGCCATTAACAAGATATGTGTGTCATAGATTTAATCCATTGTATTCAAGTTTCTCCACCAAATCCTTAAAATAAGGATTTTTAAAATTTAAGTACTTAGTCTTAAATTGATTTCCTTTCCTCTATAATAATTTCTATATATTATCAACTATGGATTTGCAAATGCAATTAAGTGTAACTAAAATTTGGTATTAGACATTGTTGACAGTTAAGTAACATAGATTGTGAATTTATGCTCTAACTATGATTTTCTCTTAAATCTTGTTAAATTATGAGATACATATTCTTGTGTGGACAGGGAACTATTTTTACATAATTTTAAGATTATTGCCATTAAAATGATTTCAAAATGAGAAATGCAACTTTTTAAACCTCCTGAGATGATTACTGATACTGGATATCCGGTTTACTTATTCATTTTTTGTTTCATTATTTATTTACATGCAGTTGTACATGTTCTCACGGTGGCATGCATGTGGCATATTGAAATCCCAGCCAAGCAAGATAAAACTTTCCTGATTGCCTCATCTACCTGCTGCATTTGATTCTTTCTGAGATCATCTTTGCTAGGGCCTTATCTTCCAGATATAGAATAAAAAGTATGAATGTGGAAGTGTTTTCCTTAAGTGTTTAAAACTTAGTGGCTTCTTTGAAAAAAATTGAAATTTCAGAATTTTAACTTTAACAAAAAGGGTACTACTCACACTTATTAAAGTTAGAAAATTTAGTGGCGAGAGTGGGCATCCTTGACGTGTTTCTGATCTTAAGGGAAAGGCTTTCAGCTTTTCCCCATTGAGGATGATATTCGCTGTGGGTTTTTCATAGATGGATTTTATGAACTTGATGAATTTTCCCTCTATCCCTATACTCTGAAGAGTTTTAATCAGGAAAGGATGCTGTATTTTGTCAAATGGTTTTTCCGCATCAATTGAGAGGACCATATGGTTCTTCTTCCTCCTCTTATTAATGTGTTCTATCACATTGATTGATTTGTGAATGTTGAACCACGCTTGCATCCCGGGGATAAATCTCACTTGGTCATGGTGGATGATCCTTTTAATGTATTGTTGGATCCTATTAGCTAGGATTTTGTTGAGGATTTTGCAATCCATATTCATCAGGGATAGCAGTCTGAAATTCTCCTTTTTGATGGGGTCTTTGCCTGGTTTGGGGATTAAGGTAATGCTGGCCTCATAGAATGAGTTTGGAAGTTTTCCTTCTCTTTCTATTTTTTGAAACAGCAACATAGTACTAGAAGTCCTAGCAACAGCAATCAGACAACAAAAAGAAGTAAAAGGTATTCAAATTGGCAAAGAAGAAGTCAAACTCTCTCTTTTCACAGATGACATGATACTTTACGTGGAAAACCCAAAAGACTCC
>NW_027723102.1:0-318 GCF_054177405.1 Leptonychotes weddellii | reverse complement strand
TTTTTTTTTTAAAGATTTTATTTATTTATTTGAGACAGAGAGAATGAGAGACAGAGAGCATGAGAGGGAGGAGGGTCAGAGGGAGAAGCAGACTCCCTGCCGAGCAGGGAGCCCGATGTGGGACTCGATCCCGGGACTCCAGGATCATGACCTGAGCCGAAGGCAGTCGCTTAACCAACTGAGCCACCCAGGCGCCCCCCTTCATGTACAACTCTTATAAACAGCTTTATTCCGTGTGTTTTTAAATACTACTCTAAATTCATTAGGGAATGGCAAACACATCCCTTAACGTAAAAAAAAAAAAACCTAACACTTTTC
>NW_027723101.1:0-318 GCF_054177405.1 Leptonychotes weddellii | reverse complement strand
TCACCTCCTTATCCATGTCACTGGCCATGTCCCGGCCACAACCTGAGAGAGCACTCAACCTCTCATTTATAGATGGGACTCGGCCCAGAGAGGGGCCGTGACTTGCCCGAGGGCACACAGGTAAGTCGCCTCACCTCTGTGAGCCTCAGTTTCATCATCCATAAAGTGGAAATAAATAATAGCACTTCCTTTTTTTTTTTTTAAGATTTTATTTATTTGGGCGCCTGGGTGGCTCAGTTGGTTAAGCGACTGCCTTCGGCTCAGGTCATGATCCTGGAGTCCCTGGATCGAGTCCCGCATCGGGCTCCCTGCTCGGCG
>NW_027723100.1:0-318 GCF_054177405.1 Leptonychotes weddellii | reverse complement strand
TCTGCTGAGGCATCAAGAAAATTATTAGTAATTTCGCTCTAGAACAGTGCCCGGGCCCTGCTCCATCCGTGTTTGTAGAGGTGGTAGAGGGAGCTTCTGTAGGATGTGTTAGCGGGTGGGTGATAACTGCCTCTTCTGGCCCCGGAGGAGGCTGAGGCTCACAGTAACATGCAGAAGGTCCCATAATGACTGAGCAGAGCAAAGGAGTCCCGATGGCTGCTTCAACTCTAGCAAAAGCAGCTCCCAAACCTGCCTCCAAGAAGCCCCATCTGACCCAGGAGAGGGCCCATAAATAGGCAGACGCTATACAAAAAGCCC
>NW_027723099.1:0-318 GCF_054177405.1 Leptonychotes weddellii | reverse complement strand
CTATAACACTCAGACAAGCTCTTAAGCACCTCGCCCTGGGAGATCCCTGTGGCACTCCCCCTGTGCTCTGTTGTCTAGGATCAGCCACAGGCCTGGGAAGAGGAGTCATCTCTGTGCCGAGTCAGAAGAAAAAGCAGGGCCTTGGGGAGCATAAGCCACCTTCTGCCTTCTAGTAAAGGAGAAAAGTGGTGGTGGCGGCTCTGACAGAAGGGCACCTTGACCTCCCCGCAGCGTACACTTCAAGGTGCTTTTGTATGTGAATGTGGTGGTCATCAGGGTAAGCCAAGAAGTCCAGCACAAAGTGGAGAACACAAAGAT
>NW_027723098.1:0-318 GCF_054177405.1 Leptonychotes weddellii | reverse complement strand
TTTTTTTTTTTTTTTAAAGATTTTATTTATTTATTCATGAGAGACAGAGAGAGAGAGAGAGACAGAGGCAGAGGGAGAAGCAGGCTCCCCGCAGAGCAGGGAGCCTGATGCGGGACTCGATCCCGGGACTCCAGGATCATGACCTGAGCCGAAGGCAGTCGCTTAACCAACTGAGCCACCCAGGCGCCCCTCTTTTTCTGATTTTTTTTTAAATTATGGCAGAATACACATAACGTACAATTTGCTGTCTTTACCATTTTTGAGTGTACAGTTTACCAGTAGTAAGTACATTCCCATTGCTGTGTGACCATCACCTCC
>NW_027723097.1:0-318 GCF_054177405.1 Leptonychotes weddellii | reverse complement strand
TTTTAGTTAATATGTGTTGAGAAGTTTCCCAGTTATAAGCACTATGTCATTATTGTTATTGATATTGTTTGTCATTTTGTTAACTTCAAAATGTTTAGCGTCCTTTGTAAAAGTTTCACTTTTTTTTTAAACTGGAAGCATTTGAAATCTATAATTTTAATTTATTTTTTGAAAGCCATGAACAATTTTCATAGTACTTCGGCTACATGCACTGAATAGGTTGGGAGACCCCGTATGTTTATCAAAAAAGTAAGAAGTTCTTAATCTCAAAGAAAAAGATCTGGTATGAGCATTATACTTAGTATCCTCAGACCCAAA
>NW_027723096.1:0-318 GCF_054177405.1 Leptonychotes weddellii | reverse complement strand
TTTCTCAAATGTGTCGATCTCATTCCTACCACAGGGCCTTTGCACTTGCTGTTCCGTAAGACTGAAACTGTCTTCAGATCATTTTTTTTAAGTGCAGAAAAATAAACATAACTTAAATATATCATCTTAAACACCTCTAAGTGTTCAATTCCTTGGCATTAGCACTTTCACACCATCATGCTACCTTCATCACCAGTCACGGATGGGACACCTTTCATCTCGCAAAACCAAACCTCTGTCCCCATTGAACAACAACTGCCCATTCCCCTTTCCCCCAGCTCCTGGGCAACCACCATTCTACTTTCTGTCTCTATGAAT
>NW_027723095.1:0-318 GCF_054177405.1 Leptonychotes weddellii | reverse complement strand
CCCAACTTTTACATCAACATGGATGGGACTGGAGGAGATTATGCTAAGTGAAATAAGTCAAGCAGAGAAAGTCAATTATCATATGGTTTCACTTATTTGTGGAACATAAGGAATAGCATGGAGAACAATAGGAGAAAGAAGGGAAAAATGAAGGGGGTGGGAATTGGAGGGAGAGATGAACCATGAGAGACTATGGACTCTGAGAAACAAACAGGGTTTTAGAGGGGAGGAGTGAGGGGGGATTGGTTAGCCCAGTGATGGGTATTAAGGAGGGCACGTACTGCATGGAGCACTGGGTGTTATACGAAAACAATGGAT
>NW_027723094.1:0-318 GCF_054177405.1 Leptonychotes weddellii | reverse complement strand
TTAATACATGTGGGGCTTTCTGATTTAAAAACTATTATTTGGAGAGTAAAATTTCTGATTTACTTTTTATTTCAAATTTTTATTGGTACGACATATATTCAGAAAAGTCTCTAAAGCAGAGTTATATGCTACTGCGAAGCCAATACCTGGGCCTCCACATTCAGGACAGCAAATAGATCTTTACGCTCTTAATCACCATCGGTGCCATAGCCTCCCAAGTTAATTTTTATGTTGACTTTAAGGTTACCAATTTAATGTTATTAATTTCCTTCTTTATAATTTTAACTCTTTTTTTAAAAAAGATTTTATTTATTTATT
>NW_027723093.1:0-318 GCF_054177405.1 Leptonychotes weddellii | reverse complement strand
TTAACACCAGGGAGCAACCCTTGACCAATGGGCAACTAGAAGCAATAGATATGTTTTCTCTCCTGTCTGACCTTTACATTTTACACAGCCCCTCAAAGCGTCCCTGGAAGAATCGAGCTCTGGTGTCCCATCCTGGAGACCATAATGCACCTTGGATTGGTTTTCTCCCCTTTCCACTTTCATGCTTCCCAGTCTGAACATCTTGAAAGCAAGACCTTTTCTCAGGCACTGCTTTCAGGAAGAACGCAGACCAGAATAGCTGTCACCAAAAGTGTCCTTAGAAAGCAGACCTTCTAATTATGCTAAGCGAAATAAGTC
>NW_027723092.1:0-5253 GCF_054177405.1 Leptonychotes weddellii | reverse complement strand
GGGCTCCCTGCTCTGCGGGGAGCCTGCTTCTCCCTCTCCCACTCCCCCTGCTTGTGTTCCCTCTCTCGCTGTGTCTCTCTCTGTCAAATAAATAAATAAAATCTTTAAAAAAAATAATAAAAAAATTAAAAAATGGAGACAATAATATCTATAATCATTCATTCATTCATTCATTCATCATTCAACAAAAGGTGCCTGGTTCTTCAATGAAATATATGAAGGACCCAATTACATACAAGTTTTATAAACTGACCAAAGATCAGTAATCCATGGACCCTGCCCTAGAAGAACCTATATATGAAATAGACATTTATTAGTTTGTGAAATAAGAATCCCCTGTTTCTAAAAACTTGAGTTACAACAAAAGCTTCCATATTAGTAAAGTGTGATCCATCTTACTCCTCACAGTTGATTGGTCCAGAAGTTGGTTCTTGACTCAAGCTGGGCCCATCAGAATCCTTGCCTGGGACTTTGGAAGTGGAACTGAAAAAGAGAAGTCAGTTTTTGTCCGGGTGTCTGAACTTCAAGATGGAAAACTTAGGGGGATTCTGATGAACATATTTTGTCGTGTCACTGGTGAAGGAGCGGAATCTGGATGGTAATAAAACGAAGAATAGAACAGACCTACAGTAGATGCAGGCATGCGTTTTAGGCAGTGAGCACGTAAAGTTAAGCAGAACTTCAGTCACTATTATGTTGTACAGCACCAAGGGACACCATTTACACAGTTCCTGTGAGTGGCACCCTCTGAGAACAGGACTGTGTGGGCGTGAATGGGGACCCCTTGAGCTATGAGACATCCCCTACTTTTAGTTGGGAATGAGGCTGTAGATAAAGGTCAGGGCCAAATAACTCAGGTATTGAATGTAATTGGATAGCATGTGTGCTATCATTCTCCCCCTCTAAAACCCGCTGCAGACCTCACTAATTATCATGGTCTGCCTTCCTGCTGGCTCCGGACATGTCCTACTCAGCACAGCACTCCAGAGTCACCATCAAGCAGCATGTGCCTTGCGAATATACTTCCTGGCCCAACAGCTGTACCATGTCATTTATAAGTGGCTTTGTCTCCGCGGCAGATGTTTTCCCTCTGGCTAGAATCAACACTGGGAACTGCGTAGAAGTTAAGGAAATCTTTTGCTTTTTATCTGAGGACCAAGAAAATTTGGAACCAGTACTCAATCATTTGGTGGTACAATGGTATCAGTTAATTAACTTGACTTAATACTGAGAATGAACAAGATTCTGGAATGCTGATTGGGTGATTTCTGATATTGTGCTGTTCCGTCTGCCTGGCATTCCCTTTCTGCTCGCGTCTATCTGGCAAACTCTTATATAGCCTGCAAGACTGGTGGAAAGATTATATTCTTGCAGCTTTTCCTTAACATTCACTCTTGGAGAGGGAACTGCTCCCCATTTGATATTCTACCTGACTTTATTCCTTTCTCTATTCTAGCTTGTTTCCTATAGAATTGCAGGCTGCAATTCTTATGGTGTCCAGTCCCCAGAATATAGCTTCTGAAAGATAAGGATTGTGTCTTACACACTCTAAGGAGCCCCTGGAGTGTAGATATTCGATTGGATGACAGCGTGAGAAATACTCTGGGTGGTTTTAGCTTATCTCTTCAGAAAAATACCCTCAAGTCCTGAGAAAGGCAATCAAACTAGTCATTGAGGAGCTATGTGGGATTTCTGCACAAGGGCAAATTGATCATTAGGATCCTTCCATTTGGAACAGTAATTGTTGAGAATAAAAAAAAAAATCAATGTTTTGAAACTAAAAAAAATCTAAAATTTAAGATCATAGAAACAACAAAGGGAACTTTGGGACATTTTTATTTTTAAATTTTGGAGCTGGGAAACCTGAAAGTATGACTTGAATCCATAAAAGAAAAGATAGATAAACTCAATTACATAAAAAGAAAATAACATTTTTCTTCACAGTAAAAACCATCATAAAGTCAAAAGACAAAGTGTGAGAAAATATTTAACATTCCTATTACAAACAAAAGGCTTACATCCTTGTGAGCTCCTACAAATCAATTAGAAAAAAATGATCAAGCAGGCAAGAAACATAGAAACATAGAAGTACAGGAAAGAAAACTGGCTCTTAAATCTATGAAAAGATGCTCAACCCGCTTACATGACAAGAAATGCAAATATATGTATGATACCATTTTTTTACCCTACAGATTTGCAAATATAAAAATGTTTGATGGGGCACCTGAGGGGTTCAGTCAGTTAAGCGTCTGACTCTTTCGGCTCAGGTCATGATCTCAGGGTCCTGGGATGGAGCCCTCGCGCATCTCTCTCTCTCTCTCTCTCTCTCTCAGCTTTGTGCTCAGCGGGGAGCCTGTCTGAGGATTCTCTCCCGCTGCCCCTACCCCAGCTCACACACACACACACACACACACACACTCTCTCTCTCTCTCAAACAAATAAATCTTAAAAAAAAATGTTTGATGACAAGCACATAGGGAAGGTAAAGAGGTGAGAAAACAAGCATTCTCCTGCAACGCAGAGCAAGTGTAATGGACAGGACTTCTAAGGAAGGCAATCTAGCCTCCAAGATCTATCAAAATTATGAGTGTTTGGACCTAAAATTCCACTTTTAGGAATTATCTATAAATAGGCTTGACCACTGTGAAATGGCTTTTGGTGTGTACAGTATTATTTATTGTAGCGTTGTTTGTAATTGCAAAAGATTAGAAACCCCCTAAATCAATAGGGAAATGGCTAGGTAAATTATGGTACATGTATTTATACAGTAGAAAATTATGCAGTCACACACACAAAATAAGGAAGTTCTTTATGTACTGATAGGAAATTATTGCCAAAATATACTGTAATGAAAAAGCAAGGCATAGAACAGTATGTATGCTATGCTAGTATTTATGTGAACAAAGGGAGAAATATTATACAGGTATTTGCTTGGGACTGCATACACTCTATCCAGAGGATGGCCAAGAATTTCATAATTTAGTTGATTATTAAAAGGGGATCTGGGATGGGAGGGAAAATGACCATAGCACATCTTTCTTGCCTTTTGAATGTTGAACCATATGAACGAATTACTTACTTGAAAATAAATGAACAGGGACACCTGGATGGCTCAGTCGTTAAGCGTCTGCCTTCGGCTGGGGTCATGGTCCCAGCGTCCTGGGATCGAGCCCTGCATCGGGCTCCCTGCTCCGCGGGAAGTCTGCTTCTCCCTCTCCCACTCCCCCTGCGTGTGTTCCCTTTCTCGCTCTCTCTCTCTGTGTCAAATAAATAAAATCTTAAAAAAAAAAAATGAACAAAAATGAAAACGAATAAAATTATAGAATTATAGGTCAATGAATACTCAGTCATCAAATTGAAGAAAATCTTAACTTAGAGGTATTTCTGCAATCTTGATTCAATTTTTGGATAAACAAAAGGAAACACAATGTTACTCAGTGGTATTGTCCTTTTATGGTTGACAGTAGAAAATTCTAAATAGAGTCAGGAATGATTTTTTGTAGCATTGTTTTGTAGCATTGTTTGTAATTGCAAAAGATCAGAAACCACCTTTATTTACCTTTAAGGGAACCAAAAAGTGTTGGGACACGTCTCCGACCTTAAAGGTGATGCCACAGAATAATGAAAGCTGTTCCACGTAAACTCCCTGGATGCCACCGCCGGCCAGATGTGAGCTGGAATTCTGTCCCTCAGCCACTGTCTCTGGTGACTCGCAAACCCGCACACTATATGCCCCTGAATATGTTCTCCTATCCAGGCACCCCAGGACCCCCTGCATATAACTCATGGTATCTTATGGGCGCCTGGGTGGCTCAGTGTGTTAAGCATCTGCCTTCAGCTCAGGTCATGTTCCCCGAGTCCCTGGATCGGGCCCCACCTCAGGATCCCTGCTCAACGGGGAGTCTGCTTCTCCCTCTGCCCCTCATCCTGCTCATGCTCTCTTTCTCTCATTCTCTCTCTCAAATAAATGAAATCTTAATAAAAAAAATAATAACTCAGGGTATTTTAGATGACCCTGCTCAATCCATGTGAGCATACCGATGCTCAATGAATATGATGCAAATATGATGCAATGGTGAGCCTTGACTATGTCAAGGGATTGCAGAGAGTAAGTAAGACACAACTGTGATTTCAGAAAGGTTGCACAGTCTGGTAGAAAGTTCAAGAGGGTGTCTCCTCCAGAGCATGAGCTAAATGCTGGGCTGAAAAATAGGGGAGTCTTAGAACGCTGGACAGTGGGATTCAGGAGCCGCATACTCTTCAATTTGTCTTTCATGTAGACAGCCTTTAGGAACTGTTTCCTAGAGAAATAAGAGATGTAAACACAGAAAACTTGTGTTTATTACTTAAACATCCAAGTAACATAAATGAAGGAAAACAAATGAGGGGAAGCGCCATCCCACGGGCCTTGTGGTTGGCCCATCACCGTGGGGAAGTAGCACCCCCTTGAGGCAGATGCTATGCGGTACCTCTGTGTGTCCCAGACCCGCTCAGCAGGCACCTGCCATTCTAGCACACAGAACATTTTGAAACTGGGGTTTTCACATATTCCTCTATCAGTGATACTGGGTTGAGGTGGAGATGGGGTGGGGGGAAGGCCCATGGCAGGACTATGGACAGAAGCAGCCTTGTTGTTGGGCACCCCTCTCTGAAATGTTCAGAGCCAATTTGATTTATTGGGCTTGTCTTCCCATCCCCAGACACCTTGGTGCTCTTTTGTACTTTTTTTTTTTGTGTGTGTGTGTCTCTAAGGTGAAATTATTTGTAAATCTAAAGGGGGAAAAATGTATTTAAAAATCAAGTCTGAAATTTTGGGTTATTTGCCCAACTGCTGTCCAAAGCAACCTATGGAAATAAAACCCAGCATTTTCGTCGTTTAGAAAGAAGCCGTTTAAACATTTTGAGTCAGGTGGAGAACCGTGGGAGGGCCGTACTTGAACCAATCTGCAGCGCCACATATTTAATCAGCAGCAATGAGTCTGAGTGCCGGGGCAGGAGGAAAGGAGGCCCGAGGAGTAGGGAGACGAAAGAGGGCAGGAAGGCCGCAGCTGCAGGAATGAAGAGAGAAAATGATTCAGGGAAGGAAAGCAGAGCAGGAAAATGCCAACAAGGAGTGGAAAGGGTACAGGTAGGGGCGCCTGGGTGGCTCAGTCGTTAAGCGTCTGCCTTCGGCTCAGGTCATGATCCCAGGGTCCTGGGATCAAGCCCCGCATCGGGCTCCCTGCTCCGCGGGAAGCCTGCTTCTCCCTCTCC
>NW_027723091.1:0-318 GCF_054177405.1 Leptonychotes weddellii | reverse complement strand
TCCCATTTCATATCTGAATAGTATTTATCTAAGGCTATTTATTTCATCATATATGGTATTACATAATAATAATAATTCATTTTTGTGATTTTTGAAATAACCATGCCTTACATTGAATCACATGAGATTGAATTTTATTTAGGTCAAAACAGTCAAATGTCAATAATTTCGAGATATTTGATATATAAATGTACCAGATATTGTATGTATTATTATTGTTCTTGTATGTATTATTATTGGGTAATGGTTTTGGAGTATTGAGAAATCTTTGATTTCTTTGGTTCATGATATAGTTTCTTATGCACAGTGTTATAAATT
>NW_027723090.1:0-318 GCF_054177405.1 Leptonychotes weddellii | reverse complement strand
AGATGCTCTACCTTAATTGCTGCCTTTCCCCACATACTTTGCACTCCAAAGGAGTACCAATTGAAGAGGGCCAGGATTAACCCTAGAGAATGCCACCATCACCACCGAATTCCAGGCATGGGGCATGTGGGTGGAAAGTATATTTTAGGCCAGTGACTCATGCTAAGTTGCTTCCTCCAGTCCCTAAATGGGACTATTCTATGTCAAGCTATCTCAGGCTCGGGCTGACAAAAGCAGAGGGATAGGGAACCTAGTGTTGCTGTAAGCTGTGGGTCAGGATACATGAATATATACACTGCTTGTATAACTTGACCAAGT
>NW_027723089.1:0-318 GCF_054177405.1 Leptonychotes weddellii | reverse complement strand
CTTCTTTCCTGTTCTTCCCTCAGTTTTCTCTCTCCTTCTTAGAACTAGAGGGCACTGCCCGAGTGTCCTCCTTCCTCATCCCCCATTTTTTTCTGCGGGTCTCATCCTGAGAGCATGATGTCAGGTTAATGCAGAAGGGTCCCAGTTTATACCTGTTGTACTAGTTTCATCCTGAAAAGTGGACCCCTTCACTCTCAAGCTTTAGGATTTGGACAAAAAAAATTTGTGGACATTTGCATACATGCACAAGTAGGGATGGAGAGAGCAGAGACAGAGTTTGAGGGGAGGCGGGGAGGGAAATGAGGACATGGCTTATGT
>NW_027723088.1:0-318 GCF_054177405.1 Leptonychotes weddellii | reverse complement strand
TGACAGTGAGCGCACAAGCAGGGGGCAGGGGCAGAGGGAGAGGGGAAAGCAGACTCCCCACTGAGCACGGAGCCCGACACGGGGCTCAATCCCAGGCCACTGGGATCACGACCTGAGCGAAGGCAGACACTTAACCATCTGAGCCACCCAGGTGCCCCGGTAAATCCCATTCCTCCCCTGCCCCCAAGCTATGTATTTATTTATTTTTTTTTTTTAAAGATTTTATTTATTTATTTGAGACAGAGAGAATGAGAGACAGAGAGCATGAGAGGGAGGAGGGTCAGAGGGAGAAGCAGACTCCCTGCCGAGCAGGGAGCC
>NW_027723087.1:0-318 GCF_054177405.1 Leptonychotes weddellii | reverse complement strand
TTTTTCCATTTAATACTGGTTTTCTAACATTTTAATGTTGATTTTTTATACTAATGCTCAGATATAATTTAAATAAAATAAATGCATCCATTTCAAGTGTATAGTTTGATGAGTTAGCGCACACACACACACACACACACACACTGTATAACCTCATCCACAATCAAGATTCACTCAAACCAAATCCATTCTCTCCTGCCGGCCCTAGTTTGCCTTGTCAAACCCCCCCAGCTCCCACCCAAGCCCAGCCCAGGCCCCAGGTCACCACTGAACTCTTACCTGTCACTACCAAATCCATTTGTCTCTTCTAGAATTTCA
>NW_027723086.1:0-318 GCF_054177405.1 Leptonychotes weddellii | reverse complement strand
TTTTTTAAAGATTTTATTTATTTATTTGACAGAGAGAGACACAGCGAGAGAGGGAACACAAGTAGGGGGAGTGGGAGAGGGAGAAGCAGGCTTCCCGCGGAGCAGGGAGCCCGATGCGGGGCTCGATCCCAGGACCCTGGGATCATGACCTGAGCCGAAGGCAGACGCTTAACCGACTGAGCCACCCAGGCGCCCCTTGAGGACTGAATAATTTAAAGAAATGACCTAGCATGGTAAATGGCACATAGGGGCATCACAGGGAAGAGCATCTATAACAAACAACGTAAATAACCATAATGATGATAAAACAATGGAGAT
>NW_027723085.1:0-318 GCF_054177405.1 Leptonychotes weddellii | reverse complement strand
TCGCTTTTCTGTTCAGAGAGTTGTTGTTATTCCTTTCTTCGATCTCCTGTTGAGTTTGTCGGTGTTCAGAACGGTTTGATCCCTATCCAGCTGAATTCCTGAGAGGAGACGAAATCCAAGTCTCCTACTCCTCCGCCATCTTGCTCCCCAAACAGCAAAATTATCGGTCAGAAAGACTTGCAGCTTAGAGAAGACAGTAGTTTAGAGAGCATGCAGAGCTCATTGGATAGCTTCCAACACACACTTTTGGTCTGGATTCCATTCAAAGGATGCTTATTTGTGGACTAGCCAATATAATGTTCCAAGCAGAATGCCCAC
>NW_027723084.1:0-318 GCF_054177405.1 Leptonychotes weddellii | reverse complement strand
GTAGAGTGTACCACAGGCAATCACCAGAAGAACAATGGAGCCAGTGGTCAGAAGGAGGCCCAAGACCAGGGCCCAGATGTTCAGGCACTTGGCGGTGGAGGCATAAGTCTGGGCCCCAATCATGTCACCCACCATCTTCCGGTCCCTAGACTGGGGAGAAGAGATGGAGTGTGAGATCAGGCCCAGGTCCCGGTGAGAGCCTGGGACTCAGGTGCCCCCCTGGCTGGTCCCTGCCCAGGGCAGTCTCCACCTGCCCTTCACCCTCCCCATTCCCTGGAGCCTGAGCAGGACAGTGCCCCGTGGGCTCCTCCCTCCTGG
>NW_027723083.1:0-318 GCF_054177405.1 Leptonychotes weddellii | reverse complement strand
ATTATAGTGTACCACAGTTTCAAATTTTTTGATCTTTTAGGTTCAAATTCTGAGAACAGCACTGTTCAAGAGAAATACAATGTGAGCCACATGGGTAATTTTAAGTTTTCTAGTAGCTTCATTAAAATGTAAAAAGAAACACAGTTGAACATCATTTTATTATTTATTTATTTCTGTAATTATGTAACTAAAGATTTTATTTTTAAGTATTCTCTACACCCACTGTGGGGCCCCAAACTCAAAACTACAAGGTCAAGAGTCATATACTCCACCAACTATGCCAGCCAGGTGCCCTAACATCATTTTAATAACGTATTT
>NW_027723082.1:0-318 GCF_054177405.1 Leptonychotes weddellii | reverse complement strand
GGATACTAACCCTTTATCTGATACGTCATTTGCAAATATCCTCTGCCATTCTGTCAGTTGTCTTTTGGTTTTGTTGACTGTTTCCTTTGCTGTGCAAAAGCTTTTTATCTTGATGAAGTCCCAATAGTTCATTTTGGCCCTTGCTTCCCTTGCCTTTGGTGATGTTTCTCGGAAGAAGTTGCTGCGGCTGAGGTCGAAGAGGTTGCTGCCTGTGTTCTGCTCTAGGATTTTGATGGATTCCTGTTCACATTTAGGTCTTTCATCCATTTTGATTCTATTTTTGTGTGTGGTGTAAGGAAGTGGTCCAGTTTCATTCAT
>NW_027723081.1:0-5253 GCF_054177405.1 Leptonychotes weddellii | reverse complement strand
AAAAAAAAAAAAAAAAGCCCTGGACCTTGATATTCTTAATAAATCCTCACTTCCCAAAAAAAAAAAAAAAGCAAAGATCCAGCCAAAAAGAGAGGATTCTGGGATGCGGGGGCTGTTACAGAGTGGGGTGGGCGTGGCAGGGTGTGCCACACGCTTTCTCTCGTAACACCCTTCAAGGTGCGAATCCTCACCCTCATTTCCCCTAGGTGACTGAGGCACCTTCCCAGATGGTGCCATTGCCTCCCAAGACAATTCCTGCATCTTTTTGTCCTCATTCTCTGTGCACTCTGGCTGTACCTACTTCATAGGTGTGAGGGAGGAGACTCAGGGAGGGGACAGTCCCTCAGCAGGTCATAGGCACAGAAGCCCAGGTCTCACTGGTTCCAGGATCCCAGGCAGGGTTCCTCCACACCTCCAAAATGTGGGTGGGGGCTGGGCATGTCACTGGGTTCTTTTTCTGGAGCCCCTGGGAACAAGGCCCTGTTTTCCAGCTGGGATTGCTAACTTGGTTGATATTAATTTGAAGCTGCTATTATCATCCTGTCACCATGAAGGGAGTGAAGTTTACACCACAAAAGAGGGACATCTACACTGAGGAAGACTGACAGAGAGATGAAGAGAAACAGATTCCTGAAGGCATCCACTGAGCACCTGGATCCAGCTATGCCTGAAGCCTATCCTCTCATTTATGTGAGGCAATAAATTCTCTTTGATGCTGAAGGCTGGTGCAGTTGGGTTGCTGTTTATGACTCATAAAGTGCACATGGGCAGGATCAGTCAGCAGTGACTCTCACCAGTCTGGGACATGCTCTGGGTCCTGGGCCCAGTTGCAGACATACAGGAGCCCATGTATGCCCATGTGTATCCATGGATCCCAGTCCTGCCCTCTCTGGGAGTCTTCCCATAGCCAATACTCACATCTCAGCTGTGGGGCTCTGGGCACCCCCCAGCCCTTACCCCCACCACACACACACACACAATTACCCCCCGGCCTGGGATGCTCTACCAGCCACATCTGCCCGCCTCCCTCAGCAGCCCAGCAGGGTGCAGCACAAATCAGCACCCTGGCTCTGGATGGATTCCCACGGCTGCCCACCCGCCGTGCCCCCGGAGCCCTGGCTCGTCAACGCCAATGGAGCACACCACTGCAGTGGCTGGGGTGGGCTCTTGTCTCTTCCACACGGCCCTGACATTTAAAAAATTTTTACTGCCAGCATTTTCGAAAGGCAGATTTCATATAAAAATATACTGATTTTTGCCACTTACTAACCGTGACCTTGAGCTACTTACTCGTGCCTGTGTTCCCATCCGAAAGCTGGTGATAGCAAGAGCGGCCCTCTGTCTCACACCCTCCTTGGCAGGTCCCATGGAGTCAGCCTCAGCACCTACCCAGAGTCAGTCCCTCCTCACCCTACGCCAGTGGCTCGGACACAGGCCCACACCTCTCACTGGTCCCCTGCTCTGCCCTCCCTCCTGTGGTCTGCTTTCACGCCAGCCAGAGGACGGCCAGAGGACTGCTGTTCACACCTGTCATAAGCCTTTCTCCTGTGGAAAACCCTCCCAGAGCTCCAATGCCCTCAGGGTAAAGCTTAAACACCTGCCCTGTGACCTCCTGGACCTCCTGTCCTATTACCCTCCCCACACCCACTTCTCCAGCTCCACTGGCCTTGCACCTCAGGGCCTTTGCACCTGCTGTTCCCTCCCCCTGCTCAGTGAGGCCCTGTCTGGGTACCTCTGTAAAGGTCACCCCCTGGACTCCCCATCCCTCCTTTAGTGTTCTCCCTAATGATTACTACCTTCTAACACACCAAATATCTTGCTTATTTACCTCCCTTGTTGTCAGCGTCCCCCACGGGAACATGAGCTCCAGAGACAGAAGTTTCTGTGCGTTTGTTCACCACCATCCCCAGCGCTTGGTGCAGCACCTAGAGCCCGTGGCCGGGTGCCCCACCCTCGTGCATTCGTGGCTGCCGGGGATTAGATGGGTTAGTCCCTATCGAATCCCCATGGGGCCCTGCCATGGAGCACATCCCCGGAAATGGAGCTGGTTCCATCGCTGCTGTTTTTACTGGCCTGGCCTGTGTGTGCCCCCGGCAACCTTGACCTTCAGGGGTGGGTCATGTGGGGATGGCCCCAGGAAACACCAGCAGGAGAGGGAGTGAGTGAGGGAAGAGCAGGTACCAATAAAGTTGTGTCCTCACGAATCACCGGGCTGGGCTCTGAAAGTGAGGATGTACCCCTGAGGAGTTGCTCCCCCAGAGCCAGGGAGCCACCCACTGCCCATCAGGGTTGCTCTCCGTCCCGGCACTGCTGCCCTGCAGGAAGTGGGGCGGTGGCCCTCCCACCTCGTCCCCTACTCCCCCTCCTTAACTCCCCACGGCCCCTTCCTTGCTGCTGTCACCCACGCAGACCTCTCCTGCCTTAGGACCAGACGTTCTTTCTGCCAGGGGCGCCCTTCTGCCCGACATTGCCCCACTGGCTCCTCTCCACTCAGGTGTCATCTCAGAAGGGACCAGTGACCTCCCTCTCATCCACGGCCCCTCGTTTAGTTACCTGCAGGGCTCTTTCTCATTGGTTCCCTGGTTAGCGCAGGGCGCCCCCACAAGAGCATGAGGCTCCTGGCCGCACGGGCCTGTCTCTGCTTCACTGCTACGTCCAGTGAACAGAGGCCAGAACAGAGCCTGGCACGCAGTAGGTGCCTCATAAGTGCTGGCTGACTCTGTTGGGAGAATGCATGAGGCCAGCCTTCACAGCAAGCTCATCAGTGGGAGGCATGACCTGGGGGGGGCCGCCCTTGGCTGATGCAGGCCTTGCATGGGGCCCTAAGTGCGCTCAGAGTTGGTCCCCAGGCCTTCTTGAGGGGACGGGAGCCCCCCAGGATCACAGAGAAAGGTCCTTGAGTTGGAGAAGACGGAAGACAGAAATGGAATAAAGACAGTCACAGCCGCAACCCCCACCCCCCCCCACCCCCCCGCCCCGCACTGGCCCTCAGCCCGTCCCTCCCCCTCCCTGGGCAAACCTGGTAAGTGCAGTTCGGAAGCTGCTGGTTAAGACCACAGATCCCTGAGCAAATATGTTAATAGTTGCCCAGAGGCTGAGCTATGAACGAGGGCTGGTGAACCTGGGAGGGGGTGTGTGCAGGGAGGTCTCCGCCTGACCACCGGGCCGTCCTGAATAGGCCAGGTTTGTAGGGGCATCTGCACAACTGAGTGTGTACTGGAGCTGGGGCAGACGCAAGGCTGGGGCACCCGTGGGGAGGCCGGCACACCCGTGCGCCTGACAGTCCGGTCACCTGCGCAGGGGTGTCTGAGCCCATCTCTGGGCCAGGCCACGTGCACACATCCGTGTAAAGGCACAGGCAGGTGCCCTCTGGTACACACTGGGTGATTCTGGAGCATGCAGAGGTGTGGGTGAATCTTGCACACGGTGTCCGCAAAGCCGCGTGCATGGGTTTTGGGGAGTCTGTGTGCAGGTGTGTGGTGTACGTGTGTGAGGCTGTGCACACGTGTGTCCCTCACACCCAGCTTGAATGAGGCCTAGAGGGCTTTAGAGTCAGCGAGACGCGGTTCCCTATCCTGCCCACTCTGACTATCATCCTCTCCAGCGAGCTTTCCTGAAACACGGGATCTTATCATCGCTGCCTCGGGGCTGCTGCAAGACTTTGGAAGGCCACATGTGTAGGCACCGAGTCGAGGGTTACTTCACGGCCTTTGTCATCCCCTCCCTTTACCTTGCCATTCCCCACCCCATATCTGGGCCCCAAGACCAGGCGACACCTGTGGCCCTCCCCCATGACATCCCGGGCAGCCGTGGACTTCATCCCGTACAAAGTAAAGCAACAAGAAAATGCCATTTTGCATTGATCAAACTGGTAAAAACGGGAAAGTTTGATTATAGCGTGTGGGTGAAGAGGTGGGGTGATGGGAACGCTTACCCGTGTTCCTAGGAGAGGACATCCGCATCGCCGCTGCCGCATCGAGTAACTGTAACACGCTAGTGCCCGGTGGGCGGGACCACACACCCGTGTGCGTGCACAAGGAGGAAGAGCAGGGAAAGCAAACTACATACTCATCGGCGTGGACTGGCCCCCCGGACAGTGGTGGGTGGCATAGGGTGGAATGAATTCCAAGAATCCTGTGGCTCGATCCCCAAACACATGAGAAGTTGCAATAGGACACCTGTGGACTGAGCCGCTCGCCGCTTAAAAGAAATGCCGTAAAGCAGTACGCCGTGTGCCCGGCGGACACAGGTCTACGTATTCAAGGGCATGGAGAAAGGTGAGCAAGGACGCACTCCAAACTGACAACTAACTGGTGGCTGTCCCTAAGAGGCCGCTGGAAAGGGCACTCTAGCCTTACCTTTTAGGTTTTCATTTTGCTCAAAGAGATCATGTGGTGTATTAGCCATGAATTAAAGATGAACGAGGGATAGAGCTCTGTGAGGCCCGAGGTGTGGCAGTCAGGGGAGTCACGCAGGCTCCTTGTCACACACACCACGTGGCCCTGTTTTCCTGAAGACCAGCTCTCCGGGCAGTCCTGAGTCTGAAGGATGAGGCCCTAACACTCCTCTGTGGCTGCCCCGATTCCCTGCTGGACCCTGCCCCCAGGTTCACCCGGAGCAGCACCGGCCCTGAAGGCCCAGGCGTCTCCCCGGCCCCAGATCTTTGGGGTCCCCACTGCCCCCACCCCATTTCAGGACCCCCACCCAAATCCCCAAGCACAGAGCTCAGCGTGACTCTGGACTGGAAGGGTGGCCTGGGATATTGTGACCTGTGGGGCCAGGGATGGTCACTCTGGGTGAGTGTGGGCCCCAGGGAGATGCGGCCAGGCCAATAACTCACCCTACCCTCACAGCTGCGGCTCTGGGGCCAGGGACTGATCACGGGAGGAGGCCCCAGGAGCCAGCCAGCCCCCATGGGGCTTGTCAGACCTGGGGGTGCTGGGGGCAGGGGAGGGGCAGCTGAGACCGAGACAGAGACACGGCGAAAGACACACAGAGGAAAAGAGGGAGACAGACACCAAGAGAGACAGAGGAGAGAGAGAGACAAAGAGATAGAGTCCCAGAGGCTCCTAGGCCCTGGAGGAGGGGCGACTGCGACAGAGACCAGCTCTGGGAGGAGAGAGAGGTGCGGGGGGCAGGGGGGGGGGAGACTGGGGGGGTGGGGGGGGACACCCCCCCCCCCCCCCCCCCCCCCCCCCCCCCCCCCCCCCCCCCCCCCCCCCCCCCCCCCCCCCCCCCCCCCCCCCCCCCCCC
>NW_027723080.1:0-318 GCF_054177405.1 Leptonychotes weddellii | reverse complement strand
GGCGGGAGGCGCCCGCTGGGACTGATTTCTTGGTTGGGTCGCTGAAATAGGAGTCAGCGTTCCCTGAGGAACCTGTATGGTAGAGATTTAGCTTTGGGGCTAGGTGGTCAAGTTTCCAGGGCAGTGAAGGCAGGAAGGGGCGTGGTAAATTTGAAAAGGCCGGTTGGTTTGAAGGGCTTTTTTTTTTTTTTTTTTTTTTTAAATAGCCGTCGGGGGCGCCTGGGTGGCTCAGTTGGTTAAGCGACTGCCTTCGGCTCAGGTCATGATCCTGGAGTCCCTGGATCGAGTCCCGCATCGGGCTCCCTGCTCGGCAGGGAG
>NW_027723079.1:0-318 GCF_054177405.1 Leptonychotes weddellii | reverse complement strand
GAATTGTATTATACTTTTATAATATTTGTTATTGTTTTTCTTTGCCAGTCACATAAAAAGTGGTTGCATTGCTCAGTATGAATGATACTCACTGTGACAAATAGCTTATTGAATGGCTTCTCTCCATTTTATAAATTTTCAGATATTGAATTTTTGCAGTTTCTCATCCTTTCCCATGTTATTTTGTGAAGGAAAGTGGACTTATACAATCAATATTTATTTTATTTTATTTATTTATTTTTTTTATTCTTATGTTAATCCCCATACATTACATCATTAGTTTTAGATGAAGTGTTCCATGATTCATTGTTTGTGCAT
>NW_027723078.1:0-318 GCF_054177405.1 Leptonychotes weddellii | reverse complement strand
TGAGTGCTTCCTTCTTATCAGATCCCATCGTTCATTCTTTCCTCTTAATGGTTTCATGGAAGTACTATTGAAGACAGCAAAGGGATCCCCATTTATATTACAGAGAATGTTTTCAAAACCTTTATGCCTTCACACCTCCCCTCAGTTGAAACTTCAAGAGCCCCCCTTCTATGGCTTCTGTTTCAAAGAAAACTAACAGTGGTATGTCAACTGCCCATCAGTCGTTGCCTTGGCCAACAAGACCTGGTACTCGAAGAGAGCCACAATATCTTCTGGGCTGACTTTTTTACTTTGGTTTCTGATCTCTCTTTTGTTTTA
>NW_027723077.1:0-318 GCF_054177405.1 Leptonychotes weddellii | reverse complement strand
GGGTTGGCCGTGTCCCCACAGAGGAGTGTGTGGACTCATGGGCAGAGCCTGGCGGGCTGGCCGGAGGCTTGAGGAGGCAGGCAGGGCGCTCCCGTCAAGGCCAGGGAGGGAGGCCGGCTCTGGCCGCACCTTGATTTCCGAGCTGTGGGCTCCAGAACCAAGAGGGTGGATCCCCGCTGCTCCCCACAGACACATCTGTGGGGGTTCCTCAGACTCTCTCCTCCTTTCTCTTCTGCAGATGAGGAGGCCGTGGGCAGGGCGGGTAGGCGAGCAGCGGAGACTGCAGCCCAGCACCGCCAGCCGGGGTGTGTGTGCGGC
>NW_027723076.1:0-318 GCF_054177405.1 Leptonychotes weddellii | reverse complement strand
GATCCCAGGACCCAGAGATCATGACCTGAGCCAGAGGCAGATGCTTAACTGACTGAGCCACCCAGGCGTCCCCTTTTTTCTTTTCTTTTCTTTCCTTTCCTTCCCTTTCCTTTTTTCTTTCTTGCTTCCTTCCTTCCTTCCTTCCTTTCTTTCGTTCGTTAGTGGGTTTTCATTGCTTAGCACAGTGCTTGGTACAGCACAGAAAAGTCAGTCAATTGTCAAAATCGTGAGCTATTGTCTTTTTTGCTATGCTACTGTCAACATTTTTTTCTGTTTGGTTCTACTTCTTGTTCTTGGCTGCCAATTTCCCAGTGTCCT
>NW_027723075.1:0-318 GCF_054177405.1 Leptonychotes weddellii | reverse complement strand
TTGTTCTCTTGTGATCCATACGGCTCTGAGAAAAGCCAGGCCTGGTTTTATTTCTTCCCTAGAATTTCTGTAGAAGCAGGCAGATGGCCCCCTCTCCACACACCCTGGGATTCACCTGAAAACACTGAGTGCTTCCGGAGGCTTATACCTTGAGCAACGGATTCAATACTTCCTGCTAATACTGGGGAGACATCAGCACTATCCAGAGACCAACTCACACTCAGATTACTGTACCCCCCTTCCCCAAAGTCTCTGATTCAGCGGGCCTTGGGGTACACTATGAGAATTTTAACAAGTTCTCAGGTGATGCTGCTGCTG
>NW_027723074.1:0-318 GCF_054177405.1 Leptonychotes weddellii | reverse complement strand
GTAAAACTTAATAAATTCCAAAATGTAAAAGAAAAATTGACAAAACATTTTCTGAACCCATTACTGCGAAACTAAAATCTTACAGCAAAAATATCAAATACAAATATCAGAAACTGCAAATAAAATCTCTTGGATTAAAAAGTAAATTAAAACCAATATGATACAATATAAAGAAAATGATAATGAAACATATATCAGGCACTATGGGATCCAGCAATAACAATGCTCAGGGTCAAATTCATGAAATACAACAATTAATTGGAGCAGAAAGAAACATTTAGTAAGGATATAAGATTTTTATTTATTTATTTATTTTTT
>NW_027723073.1:0-318 GCF_054177405.1 Leptonychotes weddellii | reverse complement strand
CAGTAGGAAATGGTCAGGATGTTGGTGTGTTGGCTGCCTCTTGCTGTTCTCCCCACAAGGGAGATGAACTTTGGCCCACACCTGACTGGGCTGTGAGCTGGAGGGAACACGACTCTTCTAGGAGAAACATTTTCTGCCTGTGGTCTTCAGTCAAAGCTGACTGAGAATTTGGGAACACGGAGCCTTGCAGGGATGAAAACAAAACAATTTCCACTAGAAACCAAACAAAGCAGTTTTAAGGAGTAACCCAAGGATCTGGACTTAGTAAGAGATAAAACTCTGGCCCTAAATCCCCTTTGAAATACCTTCTTTTTTTTT
>NW_027723072.1:0-318 GCF_054177405.1 Leptonychotes weddellii | reverse complement strand
GCATCATCAAAACCAGCAAGGGCGAAAGTCTGCTAGCCAGATGGAAGCACAATCTTCTGTAGTCTAATCATAGAAGTAACATCCCATCAACTTTGCTATGTTCTCTTAGTTGGAGGCAAGTCCTCTGTCCAGCCCACATTTAAGGAGAGGGATTACCCAGTGTGAGAATACAGGAGTTGGGGGACCACTGGGGCCAGCTTGGGGTCTGCCTGCTATAGCATTCATGAGGTGTGTATGCAAATACTGGATGTGTTCCTTGACGACTTTGGGACCTGAGGCAAGTTTCTTAGCCCCTTATATGTGGGGACAGGTCAGAAG
>NW_027723071.1:0-5254 GCF_054177405.1 Leptonychotes weddellii | reverse complement strand
GCCACAAAGCATGAATGCACAGGCTGTGCTGGCCTGAGCCCTTCAGATTCTTGGAAAAGGAAAGATACCTCAGCTGGAGTCTCCCAAGGCCAGGCTCCTCCAGGCTCAGTCCATCCTTGCCACTCCGCAGGGCTAACCCACCCTATGAGAAGGGCGCCACCAAGAGCACCCTTTGGCCTCAAATGTCACCACCAGAGTGAGGCCACCAGAGTGATCATGAATGACACTGATCGAGCACTTTCCCCGGGGTTAAAAGGGCTTCTGAGCCTTTCATTTAAATATCAAAAGAGAGACCTTTAAAAGGGGACTTGAAATTTCTCCCTTATAAGGACGGGGAAGCAGAGACACCGCGAGCCTCACCTTCAACGGTACAGCTGGTAAGTGGCAGAGCCAGAAACGGAGCCCAGGCCTTTGTCTCAGACCCTAACCATGTGGCTTGAGAATGAGGAGAGAGTAAAGGGAGGCCCAGGAAGTGAGGAAACGGAAGGAGAGCAAGACCTGCCCTGCAGATGCCATACTCCGCGCCGCCTTGACGTCCGCTCCAGCACGGAGGGCGTCCACGGCGAGCCGCACGCCGTCCCCCGACTTCTCCGAGCGCAAGCCCTCTGGCCAGACGGCGCTCCTTACCCACGCGCTCTGGCGCCGAGCCCCCGGAAACGGCCACGGCCCTTACGAGACACAGACGCCGGAGGGTGTCAAGCCAACCGGAATCAACAACCACGCGGTGAAGCTGGAGCGCGGGCCGCGGGTAGCCCGTGAACGCCCGTGCGAACGTTCACTCACCCAGCGGCGCTGGCGGCGCGGCCGCTCTGCCAACAGCGCGCGGCGAGCTCCCTCCTGGCTGCCGCCGGCCTGCCGCACCGGGACGCGCCCATTGCCCTGCTTTTGCAGAGGAGCAAAGTGAAGCAGAGACAGGGTCACCAGTTCACTGGCGGCTCAGAAGCCCACCGTGTAGCTGGTCTGGGGTAAGGCCTGGGGCGGCAGTCTACGTTCAAAGCACCGCCGGCGCGGTCCGGTGCGCTGCCGCGATCGAGAGCTACGTGACTGGGCGCCCGGGGGACTCAGTGGGCTAAGCGTCTGCCTTCGGCTCGGTCACGATCCCGCCTTTCTGGGATCGAGCCCCGCATCGGGCGCCCTGCTCTGCCGGGAGTCTGCTTCTCCCTCTCCCTCTGCCCTGCTAGTGCTCCCGGTCTCTCTCTCCCAAATAAATAAATAAAATCTTAAACAAAAACAAAAAAAACTGCATGACCGAGCCAGCACAATGATCTTGTGAGCCTGTCAACACGTAAGGCCGTGTGTCCTGAGCTGCTCCCACAAAAGTTTTAAGTCTCTAATCAGAGCATGATTCCAGGAGTGATAAGGTCGAACAGGAACAAGATCTTGTAATAACTGAGACTCTGTTCCTTCGGTACTAGCCCCACGGGATGTACACAGAGTCGATCCGCAGTACACGTGAGGGCTTCTGACTTGGATTGTGCACAGCGATGGCACACGTCCATGTGCAAGGCAGGCTTTACGTCAGTTCTTCCATTTATTCTATGAAGTCAGTATTACTATTCTTACTTCCATTTTATGGATGAGGAAACCCAGGCAGAGAAGAGGCTAGGGACACTCAGCTAGTCAATGGCAGAGCTTTGAACACAGCCTGACTCCAGAGCATGGTCTCATTTACTGTGATATCATAGGAGGGTGGGGGGGGGGCGGGAGAGGGAGAAACCATAAACAGGGAGATGGAGAAAAACAGAGAATTCCAAGATACAGTAGTTTTCTAGGACTGCTCTATCCAAGTACCATAGATTGGGTAGCTTAAACCACAGAAATTTATGTCTCACAGATCTGGAGACCAGAGGCCCAAGATCAAGGGCCTTTGACCTTGCAGGGTCAAAGTTGGCAGAGTCCTTTCCTCATAGGCTGTGAGGAAGAATCTCTTCCAGGCCTCTCACCCACTCTGGCAGTGTGCTGGAAATCTTGGGCGTTCCTTGGCATGTGGAAACATCACCCTGATCTCTGCCTTTATCTTCCATATAGATGCCTTCCTGTGTGTGGGTCTGCCTCCAAACTTTCCCTTTTTATAAGGATACCAGTCATACTGGATTAGGGCCCACCCTTAAGAGCTTATTTTAACTGGATTACCTCTATAAAGACCCCATAGAGGAGCAAAATTTGCCACCCCCAACTGTGTGTTTTTGTCATGTGGACTATTTTATGCTGGTTATTTTTAAGAAACAAAAGGCTCAGAAAGAAACTTGGACTTTCCTCCCAACTGCTTGAAAGAATTTCTATGGAGGAGCTGCTCAGGAAGGGAGCTCTCACCAGAGATATAAGTACAGTATCATATGAACAGGAGACAGGGAGGAACTGAGCAAAGTCTGAAAATTCCTCTCTAGGTCCCATTGTTTCTGGATGGCCCAGCAAACATTTGGTCACCATTTACTCTTTTTCATCTTCCTGCGGATTGTCTTCCTTCCCGAACCCCTACACCTCTCTCTCCCTAGCTCTGAATGGCATACCAGCCTCTGCCGGACTGCCTCTGGGCCTTATGTTCTAATGGAGACCCTGTACATACATAATGAAATTTTATTTTTCTCCTGTTAACCTGTTTGATGTCCATTGCATTCTCTGACCTGCCAGGGAAACCCTGAAGGACAGAGACAGTTTTTTTCCTTTCCAACAACCCTATCTCCAAATAAAGGCACATTCTGAGGTACTGGCGGTTAGGACTTCAACATATGAATGTGAGCGGGGGGGGGGCACAGTTCAACCCATGACACAAGCTAAGGGCCACGTGGCATGTAGGCTAATAAGCCAGAACTCCACAGGAGTGGGGACGGAGCAAATCCCTGAGGGATGAGACTCAGCTCCCTGGAGAACAGCGTAGTGTCTCCAGATGAGAGCGGGTCAAACTTTAGCAGAGGCCAGGGCAGGAAAGGGCAGGTTCAGGTTTTCTCTGGCACCAAGAAAGAGTGCTCTCGGATTGGTTACCAGCTTTTCCTGACAGTGCCTCAGGCCCTCCTTGCACAACCTTCTCATCAATGAAAGCCAATAAGGTTTAAAAAAAAAAAAAACAAACAACCTAAACAACAACAAGAAACCACATACAAAAAAAAAGAGTAACTTTAGGTTGTCTGTGAAAAGCCTCAAAAAATGTCAACAAGTGCTGAGTCAGAATATTCTCCCCTAATAGCTTTTGTTGGAAACGTTTAACATTTCAGCTTTATCTCTTCTTTTCTTCCAGACAGCTCCTCAGAGGTATTCAAATGCAACAATACCCTCATTCAGGACTTCTGGCTCCCGGAGGACTGGGTCTGAGCCACCACACACCCTTAGGGAATCAGACCAGTGTAGAGCCTCGGGGAGCTGCTTTCCTTCAGCCCTTCTGAGCTGGGGAAGGGGAGGACCACCCGTCTGATACACCAGCGCCTTGTTGCCATGTGGCCACCGAAGAGAGCGTCCCCTCTGTAGGGACTGCTTAGCAGATGCACACCAAAAGCTGAGGTATCATCTGTGGCAGTGGGCAAGAAACACCAGGGAACCTCCCCCATGGGCCTTTGGATGCCCCCCAGAGACTCACGGTCACCCTCACATCACAGGACAAGAGTGCAGCTAAGGAAGGACCTCAAGACTTATTTCAGCTTTCCTCACGCCTCAGTCTCCGTGTGGGGTCCCAGGCCTCCCTGTGCCAGTTGCCAACCCGTGATAGTGAGCTCCCTGAGTGCCTCCACGGTCTTCACTATCGTGTCTCCCCTAAGTGGGAACCAAACAAGCCAATGGGGGCAGAAGCAGCAGTGGTGAGTAAAGGCCGGGAGAGAATATCCAGAGGGAATGGAAGTACAGCAATCTCATGTGGCCTAAGCCGGTTGCTGGCCTAATTAACAAGCTGGCCCTTCCCGAATGACACACCATCTTTCTCGTCAAAGAAGTGAAGAGACATTTTTTCATGCAGAGCCATAAAGAGCAAGGAAAATAGAGGCGCATTGCCCTCCCACTACACTCAGGCCCAAAGGTACAGTCTACTCCTGACAGCAGATTCACAAACTTCCAGGTTGGCACCCAGTGGGCCTTAGATGGAAAGTTCATCCTTCCCGATAACTTAGATGGAATCAATGAGCCCACTGTTCTCAAGCGTGAGCTGAGAAATACTATGTACAGAACAAACGAGGAGTCAGTACCAAAGGTAATCTTTGGCCACACAATCATCCTGCCAGAATAAATACTACATCATCATACACTGATTAGGATATTAATTACCCAAATACTGTGAGGTCATTATCCCCACATGTGAGATTTGAAGAAAGAAGCTGAGCCAGCCACCTTTGCCCCTTTCAGCGTGAGCATAAAACATCACTGAAGACACAGCAGTGAGGGCCAGGCTCACCATCCAGACACAGACCTGAGAGCACAGCCCAGCAGCCACTGAAGGAGCCACTCCAGGAAAGGCTAGGGAGACTGAGTCACAGGCGTCACCCATGCAGAACTGAGAACTTTCACATTTCTCAGCCTGCGCCATGTTTTTACATTCGTTGCCTGGTAGAGGATGGACAGGGAAATAAGTGTGTGCTGGCCACGTGCTCATGTGCATTTCCTCACTCCGGGAGCAGGTACCATCATGGACGGTACAAGCATGGTTCACAGATGGGCAGCTTGAAAACCAGACTCTATTCTGTGACAGTTGTCAAGTGAACGTCCATTTTCCTTGCAAAAGGATGTTCTAGTCGGATTCAAGGCCAAGGCAAAGGGTAAGGAGTTTGGTGTTAGGGGATTGTGAGCACATAGCTCACGTGGCGCACATAGCCAGCCCAATGAACTTGTTGGGATACAGAAGGAAACCAGTTTATCCACACCCCAACTCAAGCTCTCTGAGATCCCCTCCTCACCCCCATACAGCATCCTGGGTTCACCTTAGAGCTTTCTGGGCTGCTTCCACCTATAGGAACAAGTCGCACTGTGGTACTTGAGAGCTTTTCAGGTATTAAAAAAAGTCTTGTCTAAGTCAAAACTTCTCTCTCCCTCCAGACTGAAGCTTTTCTCTTCCTGTAGCTGAGGGCTGACTCCCCGTGGGTCAGAAATGACACGGGACATGAGAATGTCCTTCCCCTTTTTTAACCACATCATTCTTCCTCCCCACTTCTGGGTCTTTCTGGGTCAGAGTAGAATGGGGGTGGGAGGGGCTACAAGGGGCTCAGGCATTTTTGCTTGGTAGTACTGTCAGCAGTGATTTCTTGACTCTGAATGTTCTCTGTGCCACAGGCTTTCA
>NW_027723070.1:0-318 GCF_054177405.1 Leptonychotes weddellii | reverse complement strand
TGACCTGAGCCGAAGGCAGTCGCTTAACCAACTGAGCCACCCAGGCGCCCTACAGTTACTTTCTACTTGTAACCTGTCGGCTTCCTTTTAAAAGTGAGTATGCTATCTAAAAAGGAGATGATATAATGAAAACCATGAAGTGGATCGTAATATCCAGATTTCGCAAAATCCACAAAGGCAAATAATGTTTGCCAACCACTGCTCCGTGTTCTCTTACTATTATTTAATTTGTGGGAGCTCCTAGACTTTGCTGCTGTGCGGATAGCACCCTACTTGATTGCCAACAAAAATACAGATGTTCTCTTATTTTTGTATTTC
>NW_027723069.1:0-318 GCF_054177405.1 Leptonychotes weddellii | reverse complement strand
GTTCCAACCCTCTGATCACTTGCTCTTTCTGGTGACCAGTCCCATCCCAAGGTCCCTCCCTAAGTCACTTCATTAGCATAAGCTCTGCTGTGCTCTAAAGGGGGTCCTTATGAACGAACGACAAAAGACGCTCCTATCACTCAAGAACTTCCAAAGGTTTTCAGAGCTCTCTGCAGAAACCTAGGACAAAGACCACATACATCTCTTGTACCACAGGAGTTTAGGATCCATTCTCTGAGAAACAGATTGTAATTAAGACAGGAGTTTGTGTGCCTCTTTTGTCCCTGTCATAGGTCAGACTTCTGCTCCCTGGGTGTG
>NW_027723068.1:0-318 GCF_054177405.1 Leptonychotes weddellii | reverse complement strand
TTAATACATGTGGGGCTTTCTGATTTAAAAACTATTATTTGGAGAGTAAAATTTCTGATTTACTTTTTATTTCAAATTTTTATTGGTACGACATATATTCAGAAAAGTCTCTAAAGCAGAGTTATATGCTACTGCGAAGCCAATACCTGGGCCTCCACATTCAGGACAGCAAATAGATCTTTACGCTCTTAATCACCATTGGTGCCGTAGCCTCCCAAGTTAATTTTTATGTTGACTTTAAGGTTACCAATTTAATGTTATTAATTTCCTTCTTTATAATTTTAACTCTTTTTTTAAAAAAGATTTTATTTATTTATT
>NW_027723067.1:0-318 GCF_054177405.1 Leptonychotes weddellii | reverse complement strand
TTTTTTTAAAGATTTTATTTATTTATTTGACAGAGAGAGAGACAGCGAGAGAGGGAACACAAGCAGGGGGAGTGGGAGAGGGAGAAGCAGGCTTCCCGCCGAGCAGGGAGCCCGATGCGGGGCTCGATCCCAGGACCCTGAGATCATGACCTGAGCCGAAGGCAGTCGCTTAACCAACTGAGCCACCCAGGCGCCCCCCTAATACCTTTTTTTAAAATTTACTTAACATCTTGAGATTGACTATCATTCTTAGAAAAAAAAAAAAAAAGAGAGAGAGAGGTCATCAAGGTTTATTTTAAAGCAGTGGAAATTAATAAA
>NW_027723066.1:0-318 GCF_054177405.1 Leptonychotes weddellii | reverse complement strand
GGATGTGGGCAGAGGGGGAACAGGGAAGTGGGAGGGGCCTGGGCTCATAAAGTTTTGTGAGGTGGTCACTGACCCAGCTAAGCCTTCTACTGACACCTTTTTTTTTTTGGTAAAGCACATAAAAACTTGTGATTGTGTGAAATGGACGTTGAGTATTTTCACATTTCTTGTTGCTTTGGCTGTGTTCTGCATATACAAACGTTAAAGTGATCACATTACGTAATTGGGTGATAATCTAATGGCTGATTAAATGCAATAATAGAGCCCAATTAAGATGGGGCTGTGTGCCAAGAAATGTCAGGATACCCCAGAATCTTC
>NW_027723065.1:0-318 GCF_054177405.1 Leptonychotes weddellii | reverse complement strand
TTTTTTCAGGAGAGCCTTGGTTTATGCACTTGATGAGTTACTGAAGTGTTTGCTGATGAACCAATCGCATTCTCTCCTGTTGTGTCAGACTCTCTGCCGCTCAGTGGCAGGAGGGATGAGCAGAGCTCCTTCAACTACTAGGGGCAGCCTCGTGCACACCTGTTGGCTTTTGAGGGACTGGAGTTCTGAAACGGCTCAGAAGTAAACAAAGGAATCTGGCAGATGAGGATGGAAATATCACCTTCAACACAAATGAGAAGCTCTATTGGAGGGCATGGCTTAGGTCAGCTGGCCCTGTCACCTACCAGCAACAGGTGC
>NW_027723064.1:0-318 GCF_054177405.1 Leptonychotes weddellii | reverse complement strand
GAATTGTATTATACTTTTATAATATTTGTTATTGTTTTTCTTTGCCAGTCACATAAAAAGTGGTTGCATTGCTCAGTATGAATGATACTCACTGTGACAAATAGCTTATTGAATGGCTTTTCTCCATTTTATAAATTTTCAGATATTGAATTTTTGCAGTTTCTCATCCTTTCCCATGTTATTTTGTGAAGGAAAGTGGACTTATACAATCAATATTTATTTTATTTTATTTATTTATTTTTTTTATTCTTATGTTAATCCCCATACATTACATCATTAGTTTTAGATGAAGTGTTCCATGATTCATTGTTTGTGCAT
>NW_027723063.1:0-318 GCF_054177405.1 Leptonychotes weddellii | reverse complement strand
GGGTGGTAGATTTGAGGCCTGACCTCCTATATCCTCATCTGGCTGCCCCTCAAACCCTTCCCTCGAGGCACACCTGATGTCTCCGTGATTGGCTTTGCTGCACATCAGGCAGAGGTGCTCAGGTTTGGTTACGATAAAAAACTGGACAACCTAGAAGAAACGAATAAATTCCTAGAAACATAAAACTGAAAAGATTGACGGGGCACCTAGGGGGTTCAGTCGTTAAGCGTCTGCCTTCAGCTCAGGTCATGATCCCGGGGTCCTGGGATCCCCTCATCGGGCTCCCTGCTCAGCGGGAAGCCTGCTTCTCCCTCTCCC
>NW_027723062.1:0-318 GCF_054177405.1 Leptonychotes weddellii | reverse complement strand
CTGGCCCAATCCTCACCCATGATCAAAGAGATAGATAACATTACTTTATAGGTGGTAGACCTAAGGCCGAGCAGGTGGAGGGAACCACCCCAGAACATGTAATCAGAAGCAATGGGCAAAAATTCTCTTCCATGCCAACCCACACCCCAACCTGGGGCAGCGTGCAAGGACTTCCCCAGGGTGGGCTGAGCCACTGCTCAGTTCCCAGAGTCCCCCTTCACATCCTGAAGGGCAAAGGCCCACTTGTCTCTAGGGCGGAGGAGGATAGGGCCACACCCCACTCAACCCGGCCCTAGGAATCCTCAAGAAGCCCAGGAG
>NW_027723061.1:0-5255 GCF_054177405.1 Leptonychotes weddellii | reverse complement strand
ACCTCAATAAAAGTGTGTTTGAGGGACTAGGAAAGCCCAGGTTCCCCCTACTTCTCTGCCATCGTATCTCTTCCCCCATTCATTTATTGATGGTCACTTATGTTTCTTCCATATCTTGGTTATTGTAAATAATGATGCAATAAACAGAGGGATTCATATATCTTTCTGTATTAGTGTTTCCTTTTTCTTTGGGTAAATACTTAGTGAATTACTGGATCATTAAGGTATTCCAATTTTTATTTTTTGAGGAACATCCCCATCCAGTTTTCCATACCGGCTGTACCTACTTATATCCCTACCAACAGTGCACAAGGGTTCCCTTTTCTCTACATCCTCACCAACACATGCTATTTCTTGTCTTTTGATACCAGCCATCCTGGCAGGTGTGAGGTGATCCTGAAACCATAAAACTTCTAAAAAGAGAACAAAAACAGTAATCTCCTGAACATCAGCCTTAGCAACATATTTATGAAAATGACTCCTTAGGCAAAAATAAACTATTGGGACTACAGCAAAATTAAAAGCTTTTGCATAGCAAAGGAAGCCATCAACATAACGAAAAACAAGCTACTGAATGGGAGAATACCCTTGGAAGTTATTTATCCAATAAACAGATAATATCCAAAATATATAAAGAACTTATACAACTGAACATCAAACAACAACAACAACCCAGAACAACAACAAATAGTCGAATTAAAAATGGCAGAGGACCTGAATAGACATTTCCCCCCAAAAGAACACAAAGAAGGTGGCCGAGGGACACATGAAAAGATGCTCAACATCATGATTCACCAGGAATATGCAAATCAAAACCACAATGAGGTATCACCTCGCCAGAGCATTTAGGCACGAAAACAGAAAGGAAAGGATCCAAGTCAGAAAGACAGAAGTAAAGTTTTCTGTTTTCAGCTAACATGATCTTTTATGTAGAAAACTCCAGGGGATCCAAAAACACTGTTAGAACTAATGAATAAATTTAGTAAAGTACCAGTTAACAAAATCAAGATATGAAAATCAGTTGGTTTCCACACACTAACAAGGAACTGTCGGAAAATTGAATTAAGAAAACAATGCCATCGGACGCCTGGGTGGCTCAGTTGGTTAAGCGACTGCCTTCGGCTCAGGTCATGATCCTGGAGTCACAGGATCGAGTCCCGCATCAGGCTCCCTGCTCGGCAGGGAGTCTGCTTCTCCCTCTGACCCTCCTCCCTCTCATGCTCTCTGTCTCTCAATTTCTCTCTCTCAAATAAATAAATAAAATCTTTAAAAAAAGAAAAAAAGAAAACAATGCCATCTCCAATAGAAACATAAGGAATGAAGTGTTTTGGAATGACCGTAACTAAGGTGGTAAAAGACGTACACTTGAAAACTATGAAACAAAGAAGACACAAATTTGTGGAAAGATACCCCATGTTCACAGATAAGAAAACTTAATATTGTTAAAATGTCTGTACTGTACAAAGTGATCTACAGTTTCAATGCAATTCCATCAAAATACCAATGACATTGTTCACAGAAATAAAAAAACAATCCTAACATTCATATGGAACCAATAAATACCCCAAATAGGTAAAACAACTCGAGGAAGGCCAACATACCTGGGATCATTGCACTTCCTGACTTCAAAATACATTACAAAGCAAACATAATTAAAACAGCACAGTATTGGTGGCATAAAAACAGACATATAGACCAATGGAACAGAATAGAAATCCCAGAGATAAAGCCATGTATATGGTCAACTGATTTTTCGACAAGGGTGCCAATAATACACAATGAGGAAAGCATGGTCTCTTCAACAAATGGTGCTGGAGAAAATGGATATCCACATGCAAAAGACTGAAAATAGACTCTTAGCTTTCACCATACCAAAAAATACATCAAAATGAATTAAAGATTTAAATGAAAGACCTGAAACCATCAATGTCCTAGAAGAACACTTAGGGAAAAAGCTTCAGGACATTGGCCTAGGCAATGATTTCTTGGACATGACGCCAAAAGCACAACAACAAAAGTAATAATAGACATGTGGGAATACATCAAATTAAAAAAAAAAAGTTCTGCATGGCAGAGGAAACAATTAACAGTGTGAAAAAGCAACCTATGGAATGGGAGAAAATTTTGAAAACCATACAGCCAAAAAGGAGTTAATATCTAAAATATATCGGAAACTTCCTGCAACTCAATAACAAACCAACCAAGCAAGCAAACACCACAAATAAGCCAATTGAAAAACGGGCTATGGATCTGAATAGACATTTCTCCAAAGAAGATGTACAAATGGCCAAAAGGTATATGAAAGGATGCTTGGAGTCACTAATTATCAGAGAAATGCAAATCAAAGCCATAATGAGATATCACTTAATGCCTGTTAGAATGGTTGTTATTTAAAAAAAATAAAATAATGAGTGTTGTTGAGGTTACGGTGTAATCCAAACCCTTGTACACCATTGGTGGGAGTATAAAATACTGCAGCTGCTATGGAAAACAATATGTACATTTCTCAAAAAAATTAAACATATAACTAACATATGATTCTGCAGTCCCACTTCTGAGCATATATCCAAAAGAGCTGAAATCAGAATATCAAAGAGATATCTACACTCCCATATTCACTTCAGCATTATTCACAATACTCAAAATATGAAAACTACATGTTTATCAACAGATACCCTTGGTGTATACACACAATGGAATATTATTCGGTCTTAAAAACAGGAGGAAATCCTGTCATATATGACAACATGGATGTGCCTGGAGGACATTATACTGAGTGAAATAAGCCAATCACAGAAGAACACATACTGCATGACTCCGCTTACATAAGGTACGTAAAATAGCCAAACTTAGAGAAACAGAAAGAAAAATGGTGGTTGCCAAGGGCTGGAGAGAAGGGGAAATGGCGATTGTTGTCCAATGGGTATAAAGTTAGAATTATACAAGATAAATAGGCACTAGAAGTCTGCTGCATGACATCGTGCCTATGGTTACCAATACTGTATCATGTACTTAAAAATGTGTAATGAGGGAGGCGCCTGGGTGGCTCAGTTGGTTAAGTGACTGCCTTCAGCTCGGGTCATGATCCTGGAGTCCCGGGATCGAGTCCCACATCAGGCTCCCTGCTCAGCAGGGGGTCTGCTTCTCTCTCTGCCCTCTTTCTTCTCGTGCTCTCTGTCTCTCATTCTCTCTCTCTCAAATAAATAAATAAAATCTTTAAAAAAAAATGTGTAATGAGGGTAGATCTAATGTTAAGTGTTTGGATCACAATTAAAAAAAAAAACTGTGGTGGACAATGCTGCTATAAACATTGGGGTGCAGGTGCCCCTTCCAATCACTATGTTTGTATCCTTTGGATAAATGGCTCGTAGTACAATTGCTGGGTCATAGGGTCGCTCTATTTTTAACTTTCTGGTGAACCTCCAAACTGTTTTCCAGAGTGGCCGCACCAGTTTGCATTCCCAACAACAGTGTAAGAGTTTTCCCCTTTCTCTGCAGCCTCGCCAACATCTGTTGTTTCCTGAGTTGTGAATTTTAGCCGTTCTGACCGGTGTGAGGTGGTGTCTCATTGTGGTTTTGATTTGTATTTCCCTGATGCCGAGTGATGTTGAACACTTTTTCACCTGTCTGTTGGCCATTTGTAGGTCTTCTTTGGAGAAGTGTCTGTTCATGTCTTCTGCCCATTTCCTGACCGGATTTTTGTTTTGGTTTGGTTTTTTTGGGTGTTGAGCTTGATACATTTTGTTCTTTCTACACTTTGGATATTACCCTTTCTCTGATGCGTCATTTGCGAATATCTTCTCCCATTCTGCACATTGCCTTTTAGTTTGGTTGATTATTTCCTTTGCTGTGCAAAAGCTTTTTTATCCTGATGAAGTCCCAATGGTTCGTTTTTGCTTTTGTTTCCCTTGCCTCCAGAGATGTGTCTAGCAAGAAGTGGCTGTGGCCGAGGTCAAAGAGGTTGCTGCCTGTGTTCTCCTCTAGAATTTTGATGGATTCCCGTCTCACATTTAGGTCTTTCATCCATTTTGAGTTTATCTTTGTGTATGGTTTAAGAAAGTGGTCAGGTTTCATTCTTCTGCATGTGGCTGTCCAATATTCCCAACACCATTTGTTGAAGAGACGTCTTTTTTTTCATTTGGATGTTCTTTCCTGCTTTGTTGAGGCTTAGTTGACCATAGAGTCGAGGGTCCTTTTCTGGGTTCTCTATTCTGTTCCATTGATCTATGGGTCTATTTTTGTGCCAGGACCATATTGTCTCGATGATTACAGCTTTGGAATATAGCTGAAAGTCTGGAATTGTGATGCCTCCAGCTTTGTTTTTTCTTTTACAACATTCCTTTGGCTATTCGGGGTCTTTTTTGATTCCATACAAACTTTAGGATTATTTGTTCCAGCTCTGTGAAAAAAAGTTGATGTTATTTTGACAGGGATTGCACTGAATGTGTAGACTGCTTTGGGCAGTGTAGACATTTTAACAATATTTGTTCTTCCAATCCATGAGCATGGAATTTACTTTTTCCATTTCTTTGTGTCTTCCTCAATTTCATTCATAAGTGTTCTACAGTTTTCAGAATACCAATCCTATACCTCTTTGGTTAGATTTATTCCTAGGTATCTTATGGTTTTTGGTGCAATTGCAAATGGGTTCAGTCCTTGGCTTCCCTTTCTTCCACCCCATTGTTATTGTATAGAAATGCACTTTCTTTTATTAATGTGGTATATCACGTTGATGGATTTGTGGATGTTGAACCATCCCTGCAGCCCAGGAATAAATCCCACTTGGTTGTGGTGAATAATCCTTTTAATGTACTGTGGGATCCTATTAGCTAGTACCTTGGTGCAAATTTTTGCATCCATGTTCATCAGGGATATTGGTCTGTAATTCTCCTTTTCAGTAGGGTCTTTGTCTGGTTTGGGGATCAACATAATGCTGACCTCAGAAAATGAGTTTGGAAGTTCTCCCTCCATTTCTATTTTTTGGAACAGTTTCAGAAGAATGGGTATTAATTCTACTTTAAATGTTTGGTAGAATTCCCCTGGGAATCCAACTGGCCTTGGAATCTTGTTTGTTGGGAGATTTTTGTTTGTTTGTGAGTGTTAAATTTCTTTTGAACTTAGAAAAACCGAAAAAAGTAAAAATCGCCGCAAATCACACTACTTTAAAATTTTTATAAAGCAAAAGTCCCCTTTCAGCCTATCTAATCCCACTTCTAAATGGTTTACAATTTGGTATATATATTTCCCAGCTTTTT
>NW_027723060.1:0-318 GCF_054177405.1 Leptonychotes weddellii | reverse complement strand
GCATCCATGGAATAAACTTGGTCTTAGAGTATAATTCTTATAATAAATTGCTGAATTCTATTTGTTAGCATATTGTTAAGGACTGTTGTGTTTATATTATGAGGGATATTGGTCTGTATTTTCCTCTTTTTGTATTGTCTTTATCTGGTTTTGGTATCAAGGTAATAATGCCTTCATAAAATGAATGGGGAAGTTGTTATCTCGTCTTCTGTTTTCTTGCAGAGATTGTGTAGAATCAGTGCTAATTTCTCTTTAAACAATTTGTAGAATTCAGCAGTGAAACTATCAGGATTTGGAGATCTCTGTTTTTTTGTTTTT
>NW_027723059.1:0-318 GCF_054177405.1 Leptonychotes weddellii | reverse complement strand
ATAAACTGAGTAGATATTTTGTCCTGACTACTTCTTGGGGTCCAAAGTAATTTGCATTATTTAATGACAGGTGGTTCTATTAGTGGTTCCTACTGGATGCTCTGGCAGGAAGTCACCGTATGCAGCACGTGATGTCCCCTCTATTTTATGCCCCCCTTGTTATGGGCTGCACCACCACTGAAATGCACTATAGTGGGAATATGGCAGCATGCCACTCAAACAATAAGTTTCTCTTAGGGCATCTAAAAAAACGATGAGTTGCTATAAACATCAGGGTGCACGTACCCCTTCGGATCCCTACATTTGTGTCTTTGGGGT
>NW_027723058.1:0-318 GCF_054177405.1 Leptonychotes weddellii | reverse complement strand
TAAGGGCTGAAAGAACCGCCCAGGGCAAAAGCCTTCCCCAGCTTTCTCTCACCGTCCAGGCAAGTAAGGGAGAGGCGATGTCCTGCCTGCCACGTGGCTGAGAGAGCCCACAGATAATATTCACTAGCAGCAGGAGGGAGGATGCATAAGGGCAGTGAGGGATTTTGCAGGGAATGGACACCCCCCAGGAAAGAACTGCAGCCACTCCTGGGGCAACCTGCAGTTTGGGGAAGGTAGACAAGGCCTCACCTTGCTCTTCAGGCGGCGGGGGAGCGTGCACCCGGCAGCTGAGAGGCTGGAAGTGCGGAGAGGGAAGGC
>NW_027723057.1:0-318 GCF_054177405.1 Leptonychotes weddellii | reverse complement strand
TTGGAAGCAGTGACTTTTAAAACTCAATGTTCTAAGTAAATTAGCAGAATTGAAGATAATACTTGGGGCGTTAATAAGAGATGAACTCAGGTATCAAAAGTATAATTTTGTTACTCTCGCTGAAAACTATGTGTTTATTTTACTAACTAAAGCAAATTTTTATTTTTGAATGTTTATATCAATAGTTTAATAATACTTTGTTTATAAATGAAGTATTTTATTTTTTAAAATAAAATTAAATAAGCTTTTTTTAGTTAGATCATCAAGAAACATTGTTTTCCTTTCTTCCTATTTTGTAGGCTAAAAAATGTAAGCTTC
>NW_027723056.1:0-318 GCF_054177405.1 Leptonychotes weddellii | reverse complement strand
TCTTCGGAGATGATATGATACTTTATGTGGAAAACCCAAAAGACTCCACCTCAAAACTGCTAGAACTCATACAGGAATTCAGTAAAGTGGCAGGTTATAAAATCAATGCCCAGAAATCAGTGGCATTCCTATACACCAACAAGAAGACAGAAGAAAGAGATATTAAGGAGTTTATCTCATTTACAACTGCACCAAAACCATAAGATACCTAGGAATAAATCTAACCAAAGAAGCAAAGATAGTGTACTCAGAAAATTACAGAATACTCATGAAAGAAATTGAGGAAGACACAAAGAAATGGAAAAACGTTCCATGCTC
>NW_027723055.1:0-318 GCF_054177405.1 Leptonychotes weddellii | reverse complement strand
GCGCCCCTTCATATAGGTTTTTATGGGACTATATGTTTCCATTTGTCTTACGTGCATATGTAGCGGTAGGATTGACAGCCTACATGGTAAGCATATGTTAATCTTTATAAGAAACTATCAAAAAAAAAAAAAAGAAAGAAACTATCAAACTGCTTTCAAACTGGCAGTTCTGTTTTGAATTCCTGACAAAATATGAGGGTTCCCATGACTCCACCTCCTTGCAAGCACTTTCTATGATAGATTTTTGTGGGTTTTGTTATTGTTGTTTGTTTCCTTATTTGATTTTAGTTTTCTTTTGTCATTCTAACAGGTGTGCAG
>NW_027723054.1:0-318 GCF_054177405.1 Leptonychotes weddellii | reverse complement strand
TTGTCACTCTCTAGTAAATACATCTCTCCAATCCCAACACGTCTGCAGAGCCCTCTCCCTCCCTGTGGCTGATGTGTGCTCAGAAGCCTCACATGCAGGTCTCAGCGAACCAAACAGCTGTGGGAATCCCACCAGGCATTGACTTCACAGAGAAAGAGGCATCGGCATCTTTAAACCCAGACCTGGTCTCTAATAGCGGGCTTTGCAGACCTTCTCTACCTGTCCCTTGTCTGCCTCCAAACCACACTGTGGCCTGCTTTTGGGTGTCGGTCCTGCACTTCTGCAAAGTCTGCTGCTCCCGGGAGCCTGTGTCCTCCA
>NW_027723053.1:0-318 GCF_054177405.1 Leptonychotes weddellii | reverse complement strand
GTGAAAGAGGTGTCATAAATGACCGACGGTAATCACTCTTAGCACCAGGAAAGTAAGTATGTAAACCAGAAAATGGATACTCCATAATAGAGGCCTGATCTTACTTCTTGAGAAAAGAACATAATTTATAGGTTTCTGTTAATTTTATAATTCTTTAGTATTGGTGCAATCTCTTTTTTTATTTTATTTTATTATGTTATGTTAATCACCATATATTACATCATTAGTTTTTGATGTAGTGTTCCATGATTCATTGTTTGCGTATAACTGGTGCAATCTCTTTAATAAAAAAAATCACAGTGTAACAATTGTCCATTG
>NW_027723052.1:0-318 GCF_054177405.1 Leptonychotes weddellii | reverse complement strand
GGATTTATAAGTTAGAGAAGAGGAACTCTGTATTGAAAGTCCAAAAGTCAATTCCCTAACAAGGCACTGAGAACTTATTTACAATGAAAATATCAAATCTTTTGAAGAAGACATAAAAAAGACCTAATTAATAAAGCAGGCGTACAAAATATGGAAGCTGCCGACCCACTGAATGCACACGGAGTGGAATGGGAAAGAATATGCAGAGATCCAGCTTTTAGAAACCCAGAGCAAATCCTGAGAAGGTAAGTCACAGAGTTGGAACCCAATGTGTCAAGCACCTGGTGTTTTTAAAGATTATTTATTTATTTATTTATT
>NW_027723051.1:0-318 GCF_054177405.1 Leptonychotes weddellii | reverse complement strand
GTGCTTAAAATTCTCCAGTAAAGAAGGAAGAAGCGTAGGTGTTAGAAAACAAGCCCTGTGGGAGTGCCAATGGCTGCCAACGTGGGGGGGGGGACATCCCAGTTTAAGGAAGAGTCACATGGGGCGGACGCATGAAAGAGACTGTCCTTTTCCTGCAAGACTGGAAAAAGAACAAAAAAAAGAGGCACGTCTCCTCGATCAGGAGCGTCCCAGGGACCCATCATGATAAAAAGGGACCAGAACGGGACGACTGGGTGGCTCAGCTGGTTAAGTGTCTGCCTTTGGCTCAGGTCATGAATCCAGGATCCTGAGATCGAG
>NW_027723050.1:0-5255 GCF_054177405.1 Leptonychotes weddellii | reverse complement strand
TTTTTAATTCTAGCCATTCTCACAGTTTTGAGGTGATATCTCATCGTGGTTTTTAATTTTCATTTCCCTGATGATTAGTGATGTTGAGCATTTTTGTATATCTGTTGGCCATCTGTATGTCTTCTTTAGAAAAATATCTATTCAGGTCCTCTGCCTGTTTTTAAATCTGACTTTTTTTTTTCTTTTTGGTGTTGAGCTGTATAAGTTCTTTATATATCTTAGATATTAACCCTCTACCAGATATGTCATTTGCAAATATCTTCTCCCATTCGGTAGGTTGCCTTTTTGTTTTGTAGATGGTTTTCTTTGCTGTGAAAAGCTTATTTTGATGTAGTCCCAATAGTTTATTTTTGCTTTTGTTTCCTTTGTCTTTGGAGACATATCTAGAACAATGTTGCTATAGCTAATGTCAGAGAAATTATTGCCTGTGTTCTCTTCTAGGAGTTTTATGGTTTTGGGTCTCACAATTAGGTCTTTAATCCATTTTGAGTTTATTTTTATGATGGTGTTAAAAGATGGTCCAGGGTACCTAGGTGGCTCACTCGGTTAAATGTTTGCCTTCGGCTCAGGTCATGATCCTAGGATCCTCGGATCGAGTACTGCATCAGGCTCCCTACTCAGCGGAGAGCCTCCTTCTCCCTCTGCCTCTCTTTGTCTCTCTCTGTCTCTGTGTCTTTCATGAATAAATAAATAAAATCTTTAAAGAAAAGATGGTCCAGTTACATTCTTTTGCATGGAGCTGCCCAGTTTTTCCAGCACCATTTATTGAAGACACTGTCTTGGGGCTCCTGGGTGGCTCAGTCAGTTGAGCGTCTGCCTTTGGCTCAGTCATGATCCTAGGGTCCTGGGATCAAGCCCCATGTTGGGCTCTCTTTTCAGCAGGGGGTCTGCTTCTCCCTCTGCCCCTCACCCAACTTGTGCTCTCTCTCACTTTCTCTGTCTCTCTCGCAAATAAACAAAATGTTTAAAAAAAAAGAAGACACTGTCTTTTCCCCATGTATATTCCAGCCTCCTTAGTCATAGATTAATTGACCACAAAAGCGTGGGTTTATTCCTGGGCTCTCTACTCTGTTCTGTTGATCTATGTGTCTATTATACTGTTTTGATTACTACAGCTTTGTAATGTATTTTAAAATCTGGGATTGTGATACCTCCAGCTCTGTCCTTTTTCAAGACTGCTCTAGCTCTTTGGGGTCTTTTGTGGTTCCGTACAAACTTCAGTATTATTCTCATTCTGTGAAAAATGCTGCTGTTATTTTGATATGGATTGCATTAAATCTGTAGATTGCTTTGGGTAGTATGAACATTTTAACAATATTAATTCTTCCAATCCAGGATCATAGAATATTTATTTTTGTTTGTATCATCTTCCATTTCTTTCATCAAGTCTTTATAGTTTTCAGAATACAGGTTTTTCACCTCTTTGGTTAAGTTTATTCCTAGGTACTTTATTCCTTTTTGGTGAAATTATAAATGGTGTTATTTTCTTAATTTCTCTTTCTGCTAGTCCATTCTTAGTGTATAGAAATGCAACTGATTTCTGGGTATTAATTTTGTATCCTACAACTTTAGTGAATTCATTTATTACCTCTAGTAGTTTTTTAGGTGTCTTTAGGGTTTTCCTTGTATGGTGTCATGTCATCTGCAAATAATGACAGTTTAACTTCTTTACCAATATGGATGCCTCTTGTTTCTTTTTCTTGTCTAATTGTGTGTCTAGGACTTCCAATACTATTTTGAATGAAAGTTGTGAGAGTAGACATCTTTGTCTTGTTCTGATCTTAGAGGAAAGCCATCAATTTTTTTTTTAACATTTTAGTCTTTTTTTATTATGTTCAGTTAGCCAGCATATAGTACATCATTAGTTTTTGAGGTAGTATTCAATGATTCCTTTAAAAATGTCTATCTTTTGAGTGTTTCCTTCACAAATTTCAGTGAGGCAAACCTTCTGAAGCTTGTAGAAATATAAATTATCTTGATTTAGATATATAAGAATATTTGTAATATGTTTCTACATTTTTTTTCTTATGTTCAGTTAACCACTGTATAGTATCTCATGAGTTTCTGGTGTAGTTTTAATGATTCATCAGTTACATATAACACCCAGTGCACATCACAGCACGTGCCTTCCTTAATACCCATCACCCTGTTACCCCCTCCTCCACCCCCTCCCTTCTGAGACCCTCAGTTTGTTTTCCAGGGTCCATAGTCTCTCATGGTTCATCTCCCTCTCTGATTTCTCCCCCTTCAGATTTCCCCTCCATTCCCCTGTAGTCCTCCGTGCTATTGCTCATGTTCCACATATAGGTGAAACCATATGATAATTGTCTTTCTCTGCTTGACTTACTTCACTTAGTGTAATCCCCTCCAGTTCCATTCATGTCGATTCAAATCGTGGGTATTCATCCTTTCTGATGGCTGAGTAATATTCCATTTTATATATAAACCACATCTTCTTTATCCATTCGTCTGTTGAAGGGCATCTCAGCTCCTTCCACAGTTTGGCTATTGTGGACATTGCTGCTGTGAACACTGGGGTGCATGTGCCCCTTCTTTTCACTACATATGTGTCTTTGGGGTAAATACCTAGTAGTGCAATTGCTAGGTCATAGGGTAGCTCTGTTTTTAACATCTTGAAAAACCTCCATACTGTTTTCCAGAGTGGCTGTACCGGCTTACATTCCCACCAACAGTGTAAGAGGGTTCCCCTTTCTCCACAACCTCTCCAACATTTGTTGTTTCCTGTCTTGTTAATTTTTGCCATTCTGACTGGTATAAGGTGGTATTTCATTGTGGTTTTGATTTGTATTTCCCTGATGGCTAATGATGTTGAGCATTTTTTCATGTGTCTGTTAGCCATTTGTATGTCTTCTTTGGAGAAGTGTCTGTTCATGTCTTCTGCCCATTTTTTGACTGGGTTATTTGTTTTTTTGAGTGTTGAGTTTGAGAAGTTCTTTATAGACCTTGGATATCAGCCCTTTATCTGTAATGTCATTTGCAAATATCTTCTCCCATTCCATGGGTTGCCTCTAGTTTTGTTGATTGTTTCCTTTGCTGTGCAGAAGCTTTTTATCTTGATGAAGTCCAAATAATTCATTTTTTTCTCTTGTTTCCCTTGCCTTTGGAGATGTGTCTTGAAAGAAGTTACTGTAGCTGATGTCAAAGAGGTTACTGCCTATGTTCTCCTCTAGGATTTTGATGAATTCCTGTCTCACATTGAGGTCTTTCATCCATTTTGAGTTTATCTTTGTGTATGGTGTAAGGGAATGGTCCAGTTTCATTCTTCTGCATGTGGCTGTCCAATTTTCCCAGCACCACTTAATGAAGAGACTGTCTTTTTTCCATTGAATATTTTTTCCTGATTTGTCAAAGATTAGTTGACCATAGAGTTGAGGGTCCCTTTCTGGGCTCTCTATTCCTTTCCACTGGTCTATGTGTCTGGTTTTTTTTGCCAATACCATGCTGTCTTGGTGATCACAGCTTTGTAATATAGCTTGAAGTCAGGCAATGTGATGCCCCCAGCTTTGTTTTTCTTTCTCATCATTCCCTTGGTGATTCAGGGTCTTTTCTGGTTCCATACAAATCTCAGGATTGTTTGTTCCAACTCTTTGAAAAATGCCAATGGTATTTTAATAAGGATGGCATTGAAAGTGTAAATTGCTCTGGGCAGGATAGACATTTTAACAATGTTTATTCTTCCGATCCATGAGCATGGAATGTTTTTCCGTCTTTTTGTGTCTTCCCCAATTTCTTTCATAAGTGTTCTATAGTTTCTAGAGTATAGATCTTTACCTCTTTGGGTAGGTTTATTCCTAGATATCTTATGTTTTTGTTGCTATTGTGAATGGAGTTGATTCCTTAATTTCTCTTTCTATAGTTACATTGTTAATGTATAGAAAAGCAACTGATTTCTGTACATTGATTTTGTATTCTGCCATATTGCTGAATTGGAAAGCCATCAATTTTTACACACATTTATATCACATGTTTTTCTTGTCTCCAAGTTGAGCTTTAAACCTCTAACACAAAAGGTAATGGGCCCACTCCTTAAAATACCAGCTTTTCAGGTGGATCCTACCACTCACCAGGTTACCCCCTCAATCTCCTCATTCTTTCATATGCTCCTGATATTTCTCACCCTCCTGCCTTTGTCCATGCCCTTTCTTCTGTTGAGCATGTCCTCCCAACTCTGCTGTTACAACTATAGAGTTTCAAGATCCTTTAAGATCTTTTTCAGATTTCACCACCTCCATGAATCTGTTTCATACCCACCTAATTTTGGGTATCTGCCAGTCAAGCTCTTGCTATTATAATCACAGACTATTTGGCAAAAAGCCTAAGGGTCTTCTTAAAAACCTGCAAATGCACACTATGCTCACTGAACTCCATGGATGGTCCAGAGTTTAAGCAATTCTTCTACTAATCTGATGCAGTATCTCCCTTACTTGAATCCTACAGAATGTTGCTGATATTTTTCTCAAGATGCTTTATCAGATTCTGCCTTGTTTTATAGTTTGTTTTGTTCTTCTTTCCCAATTGCTACCACCCCTTCATACCCTAGCCTACCTGTACACATAATTATCCACCAGAGACCATGACTTGTCCATAATCTGCCTTGCTTGCCTACTACATTGCCTTATACATCAGACATGCTTGGTATTTATTATTGAATTGAATCTCATATTTATAAAGCCTGGATATCAGCCTGTGAATTGACAAAGCAGTTGACCATTTCATAATAATTCCATTGCTTATAAGATTGGAGAAATTATCACTTTATAATTATACATGGGACATAAAATGCTTGGTTGCCAAACTGTTTTGTGTGCTGTAACTTCCAGGGCATCCAGTTCATTGAATTATTGATGACAGCCATGTCTTTGTAATCCATAAACATGTGGAAAGATTTGAATAATTCAACCTTCATTTTAGTTTCAAAGGAGAAGTTGAAACTGGCAAACAAATCATCTGGTCTTTTATATATTACTTTATTTATTTCTGCATTCAGTGGTATTGCTTTCATTTCTTTCCAGCGGGTCATACTTCTTGACCAGTTTTATCTGCCATGGATATTTCGTATCACTGTGGCTCTAATACATTTTATTTATTTTTTTTCTTTTTTTTTTGTTCTTATGTTAATCCCCATACATTACATCATTAGTTCTAGATGAAGTGTTCCATGATTCATTGTTTGTGCATAACACCCAGTGCTCCATGCAGAACGTGCCCTCCTCAATACCCACCACCAGGCCAAC
>NW_027723049.1:0-318 GCF_054177405.1 Leptonychotes weddellii | reverse complement strand
TCTCTCTCAAATAAATAAAATCTTAAAAAAAAAAAAAAAGAAAGAAAGAAAGACACAAATTATCTAAACTCACCCAAGAAGAAATCAGATAACCTAAATATTCCTATATCTATGAAAGAAATTGAAATCACACTTTAAAAACCTTTTGTAAAGAAAACTCTAGGTTCAGATAGCTTCATTTGTAAACTCTTCCAAATGCTTAAGGAAGAAGTAATACCAATTCTACACAAACTTTTCTAAAAGTTTGGAGAGAAGGAATACTTCCAAACTTATTCTATGAGGCCAGCATTACCCTAATACCAAAACCAAAGCCATTAG
>NW_027723048.1:0-318 GCF_054177405.1 Leptonychotes weddellii | reverse complement strand
CAGCCGCACTAGAGGCCACATATCATGAGAGGGTTGGGCTCAGCCTTGGGTTCTGACCATCTACAAGGCAAGAGACCAAGTCCCGAAGTTTCCACCATCTTCATTGGAAGACCCAAGGACCCCTGGGTCGGAGGGGCAGGCTTCCTGGCTCATCTCTCCCCTTGGAAGGGGTCAGGGCAGCAATCTCGACTTCAGAATCTTTATTGGAAAATAAACACCATTAATGTACAAGAAATCTCATCAAGGGTCCAGTCAAAACATCCCCGTGTGGGATCGATGCCATCCTAATGGGCTCCAGATGTCCCCGGGTCTCGGTGT
>NW_027723047.1:0-318 GCF_054177405.1 Leptonychotes weddellii | reverse complement strand
GGGTATTGAGGAGGGCACATTCTGCATGGAGCACTGGGTGTTATGCACAAACAATGAATCATGGAACACTACATCAAAAACTAATGATGTAATGTATGGGGATTAACATAAGAATAAAAAAATTAAAAAAAGAAATGCAGAATGTGAGGCCCACCCCAGACCTGCTGAATTAAAACCTGCATTTTAATAAGATCTGCCGGTGATTCACATACAAATAAAAGTCTGCAAAGCACTGCGTAAGCCTAATCCTAAAATAAACAAAATTGAAAACAAAAAAGCAATTTAACAATATTATGACAAATAGAAGGAATTTTTTTT
>NW_027723046.1:0-318 GCF_054177405.1 Leptonychotes weddellii | reverse complement strand
TGACCTGAGCCGAAGGCAGACACTTAACGACTGAGCCACCCAGGCGCCCGTCTTTCTTTCTTTCTTTCTTTCTTTCTTTCTTTTTCCTTTCTTTCTTTCTTTCTTTCTTCCTTTCTTCCTTCTTTCTTTCTTTCTTTCTTTCTTTCCTACAACTTTCAATATACAATTGTCAGGAAGGGGGAAAAGAGAAATAAAAGTTGGAATCACACTAAATAAAATCTTATTCTGCAATTGGTAAATGGCAAATTTACCTTTATGATTCTCTTCTACGACCCATTCATTTAGTCTGCAACTCGAGTTGCTGATAAAAGCTCTTTG
>NW_027723045.1:0-318 GCF_054177405.1 Leptonychotes weddellii | reverse complement strand
CTAGCCCAATTCCTTACTAGATTTAACATAACATGCCACACAAAAAGTCAAGTAGGAGGAAAGGCATGCTCATCTCCAGGCATAAAAATTATTTACTTCAGGGATGCCTGGGTGGCTCAGATGGTTAAGCCTCTGCCTTCGGCTCAGGTCATGATCCCAGGGTCCTGGGATCGAGCCCTGCATCGGGCTCCCTGCTCTGCGGGGTGTCTGCTGCTCCCCCTCCTTCCTGCTCGAGCTCTCTCTCACTATCTCTGTCTCTCTCAAATAAAAAAAAAAATTATTTACTTCAGTATCTACTGTACTACATAAGATGTCTGG
>NW_027723044.1:0-318 GCF_054177405.1 Leptonychotes weddellii | reverse complement strand
TGCAGCCCTCGGCAATCCAGCATGGCCGTCAGCTGGTGGAGGCTGGACTCCGATGAGTTCAGCAGGAGCTGGATTCTGAGCAGGTCCTTCTGAAGCAGGAAGAGGCAAACACGCAGAGAGGCAGACAGTGAGCGGCAGGCTTATAGCTAAAACCACAAACCACAGGCAGCAGCGTGTGCAGAGGCCAGGGAGCGCGCTCCACAGCCTGGCTCTGTGAAGCCTCGGGGGCTCAGGAGGGGTGAGGTGCAGGCAGGGGGAGGGTTGTCCGGGTCCAGATGGGCCAGCCCCTCTTCCAGCACAGATGCTGTGGGAGGCAGC
>NW_027723043.1:0-318 GCF_054177405.1 Leptonychotes weddellii | reverse complement strand
TGCACTGGAGGGGTGTCTGCCTCACCCCCGCGCTTGCCACGGGGAGGGGGTGGGGTTGGTAGCTCCATTCCTGACATGGTTGGCCGGGGCTGGGGGGGCAGCCTATGGCCCGGATAGAAGAAACAGGGCTTTCTTTCTGCAGACTGGGAAGTCCTGGCATGTGTGGCCCGGGCCTCCTGTCTTCCATCTTTCTTGGACTCGTGTGCAGAGCTCTTGCCCCCCTGCATTTTTGGAAGCATTGCCAGGTGAATCTGAATGCCACTTAGATTTTTGGAACAACTGCTGTATATAAAGAGCGCCGTGTGTGTGTGTTTGCGC
>NW_027723042.1:0-318 GCF_054177405.1 Leptonychotes weddellii | reverse complement strand
GCGTCGGGCTCCCTGCTCAGCGAAAAGCCGGCTTCTTTGCTTCTTCCTCTCCCACTCCCCCTGCTTGTGTTCCTGCTCTCGCTGTGACTCTCTCTGTCAAATAAATAAATAAAATCTTTAAAAAAAAAAAAAAAGTAAAGATCAGCAGTCAATATTTGTAGAGAACTATCCGTGTGTCAAGTCCTGCAGTAATCAACAAACATTGTAGCAGTTAATCCTTAATCAGTTAATCATTATAATATGTCTCTGAGATAACTGTTAATTTTCCCATTAATGATTTTCTCCCTAAATTAGGAGGTTAAGAAACTGGCCAATATT
>NW_027723041.1:0-318 GCF_054177405.1 Leptonychotes weddellii | reverse complement strand
TCTGATTGGCTTTCTGAAGCGATTCTTGAACGGGGCAGCAGGCTGTCCAGCAAACTGAGAGATGCTCTGAGGAGTTGTACAAAGTGGAAGGTTTTTATAGGAAGGAGGGTGGGGCAAGCAGTTATTAGGAAAAGAAAAGAAAGATTGTTCCAGGCAAAGTCACCTTAGTTTAGGGATAAGGGCAGAGGGTCTTATCATGCAGATTATGTCATCTTCCTTTGGGGAATGGGGGGCCCAGGTGACGGATTACCTCACTCATGCTGACCAGAAAATTCCTGACTGACCGGTTTAGACTTTATTTCTCAGGGAGCTTGAAAC
>NW_027723040.1:0-318 GCF_054177405.1 Leptonychotes weddellii | reverse complement strand
CCCCCACCCCAGACCACTTCCATATGAATTCTAAAGGTTTGAATATCCAAATTAAAAAGTTGATAATTCAAGGTAAGTGCCATACATCTGTATTTCTGGTTGTTACTGTTAGTGATAGTGTTGGTGGTGATGGTGGTAATGATGGTGGTTGTGATGATGATGGTGATGATGATGGTGGTGGTGATGGTGGTGATGATGATGGTGATGATGATGGTGGTGGTGATGGTGGTGATGGTGATGATGATGGTGGTGATGATGATGATGGTGGTGATGATGGTGGTGATGATGATGGTGGTGATGATGATGGTGGTGATGATG
>NW_027723039.1:0-5256 GCF_054177405.1 Leptonychotes weddellii | reverse complement strand
ATTCATTTTTTTCTTCTATAGTTTGTATTTTTTGTCTTTTATGTCCAACTTAAGAGTTTTTAAGGGTGCCCGTGTGGCTCAGTCAGTTGAGTGTACAGTTATTTTTTTTTTAAGATTTTATTTATTTGAGAGAGAGAGCTCCAGAGAGCAAGAGCAGGGGGGAGGGACAGAGGGAGAGGGAAAAGCAGGCTCTGCATTGAGCAGGGAGCCAGATGCAGGACTCGATCCCAGAACCCTGAGATCATGACCTGAACCGAAGGCAGACGCTTAACAGACAGAGCCACCCAGGTGCCCCTAAGTGTACAATTCTTATCCAATCCTGATTTTGGCTCAGGTCATGATCTCAGGGTCGTGAGATTAAGCCCTGTGTCAGGCTCTGTGCTGGGCATGGAGCCTGCTTAAGATTCACTCTCTCTCAAAAAAAAAAAAAAAAAAAGATTTTGTTGCCTATTGCAAAATTCTGATGATTTAATCCTGTATTTTAGGATTCTATATTTATAGAAGTTTTATTGTTTTACCATTTACAACTTGGTATATGATTCGTTTTCAGTTGATGCTTATATATGGTGTAAGTCATATTTTTCCAAAGGAATTCCCACTTGTGTCTTTGGAAAATTTTGCTGAGAACTCTCCTTTCCTCATTAAACCATCTTGGCATCTTCCTCATAAATTATTTGACCATATATATGATTTTTTTCTGGGCTTTTTCTTCTACATATATATCTGTAGTATTGTAATAAAGTCTTGAAATCAGGTAAAGTTCCCTAACTTTATTTTTCTTTGCCACAATTGTTTTTGGTTCCGCTTTATTTTTCTTTGCCACAATTGTTTGTGGATCCTTTGATTTTCATATAAATTTGGGTATTATCCTGTTATTTTCTCTAAAAACAAAAAATATGCTGGATATTGATGAGGGTTGCACTGAATCTATAGCTTCAATTTGGGAAAAATTAACAGCATTATTGAAAATTTTGACCCATGAGCATAGTATATCTCTAATTTATTTAAAAATTATTTAACTTCTTTTAGCAAGGTTTTGTGTTTTCCAGTGAGCGGATCTTCTGTATAGTCTGATAAACTCATTGCTTAATATTTAATGCCTCCTTCTTTTTTTTTTTTTTTTTAAGATTTTAGTTATGTGACAGAGAGAGACACAGTGAGACAGGGAACACAAGGAGGGGCAGTGGGAGAGGGAGAAGCAGGCTTCCCATGGAGCAGGGAGCCCGATGCGGGGTTCAATCCCAGGACTGGGATCATGACCTGAGCCGAAGGCAGACACTCAATGACTGAGCCACCCAGGCACCCCAAATGCCTTCTATTCTAATTGACATTTTAATTTTTTTATTTTCTAATTGATGATTGGTAGTATATAGAAATGCATTTAGTTTTTGCACATTGATCTTGTATCATGAGCCCTTAGTAAATTGGCTTATCAATTCTGGTAGGGGTTTTTGTAGATTCTTCAGTATTCTCTATGTAAACAAACATGTTTTTTGCAAATAAGGCAGGTTTTTTTTTTATTCCTTTTCAATCTGTGTGTCTTTTCTTTCTTATAGTTGCCCTATGCATTGGCTAGGATTTCCAGATCAAAACTGAATAGAAATGGTGAGAGTGGACTTCCTTGTGTTGTGTTTGGTTTTTACTGAGGGAAAGCTTTTAGACTTCTACTATTGAGTTTTCATAGATCTCTTTTAGCAGATTGAAGAAGTACCCTCTATTTCTAGTTTGTTGAGAGTTTTTAATCATGAATGAGTGTCAAATTTTCTCAAATACTTTTTTGCTTCTGTCGAAATGATCACATAACCTTTATTTCATTCTGTTAATATGGCAAATGACACAGATTAATTTTTAAATGTTTAGTCAACTTTGCATTTTTAGAGCATATTCAACTTGGTCATTATATACTTTTCTATAATGCTGGATTCATTATGCTAATATTTTGCAAAACATTTTTGTATATGTGTTTATAACTGACACTGGTCTGGAGTTTATTTTTCTTGTAATTTCTTTGGTTTTGTATGGTTTTGGTAAGAACTTTTGGTTTCATTGGTTTTTCTCTATTATTTGTTCATTTTTTAATTTTAATTTTAATTTTTTATATTTTTTAAATTATGTTAGTCACCATACAGTATATCATTAGTTTTTGATGTATTTGTCCATTTTTAAAAAAGATTTATTTAGAGAGAGCACGCATACACATGCATATGAGGGGGAGTGGACAGGGAGAGAGAGAATCTCAAGCAGACTCCTTGCTGAGTGGAGAGCCCCACGTGGAGCTCAGTCCCAGGATCCTGAGATCATTACCTGAGCCAAAATCAAGAGTCGGCTGATTAACCACCTGAGCCACCCAGGCACTCCTGTCCATTTTTTATTTCCTTAGTTTCCATTCTCATCTTTATCATTTCCTTCCTTCTACCTACTCTGGGTTTTACTCTTCTTTTTCTAAATTTTCATGGTTATAGCTTAAATAATTGATTTTATACTTTTCTCTTTTTTTTCTGATTTAAGTAGTTAAATAAATCAATTTTGCTCTGAGCTTTAGGCACATTATACTAATTTTGGGTGTTATGTTTCCATTTAGATTCAATAAAAAATGTTTTCTCATACAACTTGCAATTTCTTCCTTGACCTATGGATTATGGATTATTTAAAAAATATGTTGGTTATTTTCCAAATATTTGATATTTACTCAAATATCTTTTGTCATTGATTTTTAATTTAATTTTATTGTAGTCTAAGAGCATACTTCATATTGTTTCTATTCTTTTAAATTTGTTAAAATTTGTTTTACGGCCCAGGATATTGTCTATCTTGGCAAATATTCCTCGCATAACTGATAATAGTTTTGTTGTTAGTGATTGTTGTGTTTAATAATTGTAAACTAAGTCTTGTTGGTTGATACTGTTGTTGAGGCCTTGGCATCTTAACTTATGCTTTGTCTACTGGTTCTTTCACTCACTGACAGAGGAGGGTTGATATCTCTAACTACAAATATGGATTTTTTTGTTCTCCCTGTGGTTGTATCAGTTTTTGTATTATATATTGTTTCATATATTAAGATATATTATAAAGTACATACACTTCCTTTTTTAATTTTTATTTTAAAATCATTATAGATTCACAAGAAGTTGTAGAAACAGAACAGAAAGGTCCCATGTATCCATTACCAGCTTCCCCCCAATAATAACATCTTACATAATGTAGTATAAGATCAAAACCAGGAAATTGACATTGCTACAATCCACAGATCTCACCTTACTCAAGCTTCAACAGTTTATACATGCACTCACTTGTGTGTATGAATAGTGCTGTTCAACTTTATCATCTGCATAGATTTGTATAACCCTCACCACAGTCAAATATAGAACTATTTCATCACCACAAAGAACTCCCTCTTACTGCCCTAACCCCTGGCAACCACCCATCTGTCCACCATTGCTATAGTTTTGTCATTTTAAAAAAGTTGTATAAATGGTACCATACACTTCATAACATTTCATGATTGGTTTTTTTCATTCAGCATAAGGCTGTCAAGATCCATTAAACTTGTTGTTGGTATCAAGAATTTGTTTCTTTTTGGGGCACCTGGGTGGCTCGTTTGGTTAAGCATCTGCCTTCGACTCGGGTCATGATCTCAGGGTCCTGGGACTGAGCCCTGCATTGGGCTCCCTGCTCAGTGGGGAGTCTGCTTCTCCCTCTCCTGCTCCCCCTGCTTGTGTGCATGCTCTCTTGCTCTCTCTCTGTCAAATAAATAAATAAAATCTCTTTTTTAAAAGAATAAATAATAAATTAAAAAAATAAAATCTTAAAAAAAGAATTTGTTTCTTTTTATTACTGAGTAGTATTCTATTATATGAATATATAAGAGTTAGTTCAGCCATTGACCTCCTGGAAGACTTTTGGGTTGCTTCCGGTTTGGGGCTATTACAAATAAAGTTGCTGTGAACATCATGTAGAAGTTTTTGTGATTTAAGTTTACATTTCTCTGGCATATATGTCCAGGAATGCAATTTCTGTATCATATGGTAAGTGTATTTTTATTTTTATAAGAAACTACCAAACTGTTTTTCAGAGGATTGTACCATTTTGTATTCTCAGCAGCAGTTTATGAGAGATCCAGGTTTTCCATATTCTCACCAGTATTTGGTACTGTCATGATTTCTTATTTTACCTATTCTAATAGGTGTATGATATCTCATTGTGGTTTTAATTTGCAATTCTATAATGGCTAATGATGTTGAACATCCTTTCATATGCTTATTTGCCATCCATATTATCTTTTTCAGTGAGAGAAATTTATTTTTGTGTTTTGCCCATTTTCTAAATGGATTTTTAATTACTTTTGCATTTTGAGAATTCTTTTTATATTTTAGATAGGGGTCCTTTGTCAGATAGTTTGGAAATACTGTCTTTAGTTCTCAGTTTGTCTTTTTATCCTCTGAACAGGATACTCCTAAAACAAAAGCTTTTAATTTTCAATGAAGTACAATTTATGATTTTCTTTTATGAATCATGCTTTGGTGTCATATCTAAGGACTGTCCACATGCCCTAAGTCCTGAAGATTTTTCTCCTCTATCTTCTAAAAGGTTTTTTGCTTTAAGTTTTATGTTGGCACCTGTGGTTCATTTTGAGTTAATTTTTGTATAAGGTGTGGGGTTTAGGTTGAGAGTCAATTTTTTGTCTATGGATGATCAGTGGTTTCAGTACCATTTGTTGAAAAGTCTACCCTTCCTCTGCTGAATTACTTTTGCACCTTTGTCAAAAATCAGTTGGCCAAACAAAGCTGTGGGAAAGAGTGTACTGGGGATTTGAGGAAGATGTTTTTGTATTCTTCAGGATATGGAAATATGCAAGAGTTAGTGGCAGTCATGGTGAGACCATAAGAGGAGACCATTTGACTTAGCATGAAGTTATACCATGAAGAATACAATTTTTTTTGAGGGAGGGGGAGAGTCAAAGGGAGAGTGAGAGACAGTCTTATGCATGCTCCACATCTAGTGCAAGCCCAACCTTGATCTAACAACCCTGAGATCATGACCAGAGCTGAGATCAAGAGTCGGACGCTTGGGGCGCCTGGGTGGCTCAGTTGTTAAGTGTCTGTCTTTGGCTCAGATCATGATCCCAGGGTCTTGGGATTGAGCCCCGCATTGATTTCCTGCTCGGTGGAGAGCCTGCTTCTCCCTCTCCCTCTGCTTGTTGCTCCCCCTACTTGTGCTCACTCTCTGTCAAATAAATAAAATCTTAAAAAAAAAAAA
>NW_027723038.1:0-318 GCF_054177405.1 Leptonychotes weddellii | reverse complement strand
GGAAATGGTTGGGATGAAGGTGGGTAGGCCAGCGCTCAGGGGCTAAGATGACCCATCGGCAGGCCTCCCTGGGGCTCCCCACCTGGCAGGTGTGTGCAACAATCCCATTTCCTAGCTCTGTGACGTGGCCAAGTTCTTGATCTTTGTAAATGTCCATTTCCCCCTCTCTAATATGATGCTCATGTGAGGATTAAAGGCACTGAACATGGAGAGCACTTAGTGCCTGGTACATGCTAAGCTCTGGTAAGTGTTAGCAATTTGGGAGAGTTTCAGGTGCCCTATCACTACTCCGCCCCCCTGGAAGGCCAGCCAGAAGAG
>NW_027723037.1:0-318 GCF_054177405.1 Leptonychotes weddellii | reverse complement strand
ATCAGTGAGACAGGATCATGTTTTAATTTTTAAATTTATAAATGTATGAGTTTTTGCTTTTTTTTTTTTAAAGATTTCATTTATTTATTTGAGAGAGAGCACAAGCAAGGGAAAAAGCAGAGGGAGAGGGAGAGGGACAAGCAGACTTCTTGATCAGCGAGGAGACTGATGCAGGGTTTGATGCAGGGCTCAATCTTAGGACACTGAGTTCATGACCTGAGCCGAAGGCAGACGCTTAACCAACTGAGCCACCCAGGCGCCCCTTGCTTATTTCTAATTTAAAAGTCTTATGGTCAGAGGGTTTTTGCTACATATATT
>NW_027723036.1:0-318 GCF_054177405.1 Leptonychotes weddellii | reverse complement strand
TCAGCAAACCAAAGCCCGGAGCGGAGATGGACCCTTGGTTCCGCCTGTCGGGTATCACTATGCAAATAAATCGCCCTTTGGAAATCGCTTTGTAATACTATCGTTTTACTTTTTACTAGATTATATGTTCTTGGATAGTTTTGCTTTTGCAATTCAAATAGCAGTCTATTGAAAAGAAGAGTTTTATGGTGGCGGCTACCGAATGCAAGCAATAAATCCAGAGGACAAGGGAGTAAAAGTAATACTCAGAAAAAGGTGCCCACAAAAACAGACACATAGATCAATGGAACAGAATAGAGAGCCCAGAAATGGACCCTC
>NW_027723035.1:0-318 GCF_054177405.1 Leptonychotes weddellii | reverse complement strand
TTGAGGGAATGTGCCTATCTTGGATTTGTTCAAATTTGTTTTTCAAAGATTTATTTATTTGAGAGAGAGACAGAGACAGAGACAGAGACAGAGACAGAGAGAGCGGGGGGGGGGAGGGTGGGGAAGAAAGAGGGAGAGAGAGTCTCAAGGCAACTCTGTGCTGAGCATGCAGCCCAATGTGGGGCTCGATTTCATGACCTTGCAGACCCCGATCACAACCTGAGCTGAAACCAAGAGTCAGATGCTCAACCAACTGCACCACCCAGATGCCCCTGTTCAACTTTTTAAACTCATGTCCAATTAGAGGAATTTGAAGGA
>NW_027723034.1:0-318 GCF_054177405.1 Leptonychotes weddellii | reverse complement strand
TTATTGTGGTGATCATTTCACAATATAGAAATGTAGAATCCTTATTTTGCATACTTAAAATTAATATAATGTTATATATCCATTGTATCTCAGGAAAATAGAAGGTATCATCATAGATATCAATTATGTGGATGACATGTTCCCACAGGCTGGATGTACTCTGGTTGCATGCTGTACATATTAGAGGCATCAGAAATCCATGGTTCAGCTGAATGTGGGCCATAGTTACCAAACAAACATATCAAGAATAAGTATACACTGAAAGAGGTGCACATAAATAAGAACAAAAGACTACTGGACAAATTAAATATTAGGATC
>NW_027723033.1:0-318 GCF_054177405.1 Leptonychotes weddellii | reverse complement strand
TTAAATCATGAATTTCCAAAGGGTGAACTAATTGAATTAATTATCTCTGTGATACAAGAATTTAAGAAAGATATTAATAAGGGAATAGTAGCAAACACATGGTGGGTGTCAAATTCAGAAAAAAGAACAGAAAATATAATAACAGTAAAGAAAGCAAATTGGGGAAATCCCAAGGAAGAATAGGTACTGTCAAATTTCTGTTCAGAAAGGTAAGCAAGAAGAAAATGAAATAAATTTTGAAGATTACATTAAAAAGAGAGTTCGCAAACATACCATACAGAGAATTCATTCCCCAAAATAGAAAGGAAAAGAAATAGA
>NW_027723032.1:0-318 GCF_054177405.1 Leptonychotes weddellii | reverse complement strand
TTTTTTTTTTTCTTTATTTTTAAAGATTTATTTATTTGAGAGAGCGAGAATGAGAGAGAGAGTACATGACGGGGGGAGGGCTAGAGGGAGAAGCAGATTCCTAGCTGAGCAGGGAGCCCGATGCGGGACTCGATCCAGGGACTCCAGGATCATGACCCGAGCCGAAGGCAGTCGCCCAACCAACTGAGCCACCCAGGTGCCCCGCGGCTGGCTCTTGATTTTGGCTCAGGTCATGATCTCAGGGTCCTGGGATTGATCCCCGTGTCGGGCTCCGTGCTCAGAGCACAGTCGGCTTGAGGATTTCTCTCCCTTTTTCCC
>NW_027723031.1:0-318 GCF_054177405.1 Leptonychotes weddellii | reverse complement strand
CCGAAAGTGTTTACCAAACCCCTTTACTTAGATGGATCCAGACTTCAAAATGTCTCCCCTGCAATGGACAGCAACTGAAATCTTTGCTCTGATTTTAAACTTGCAGCTTTTTCTTTCTTTTCTGCTACTTGGAGCCTCCCCCATACACATACAGTTAAAGATTTGATGGAAATTTATATACATATTTAGGGATTTTACCCTCTAAAGATCCCTCCTTTCCCCTCTAATGTATAGCTGTCCTCTCAGTCTTAAATTTTTTTTTTGTATTAGCAACATTGCTTTAATAAAGATAAGACATTTCATTAAATGAAATAAATG
>NW_027723030.1:0-318 GCF_054177405.1 Leptonychotes weddellii | reverse complement strand
CCAGCCAGCTGGGGTCTTCGGGTCTGGGGCAAGAGGCGAAGAGCTTAGTGGAGGGGTCGAGAACTCATTTGCAAGAGCGGTGGCCAGTGGCAGCGATGGGGGTGTCTGAGGGCAGCAGACACAGTGAAGACAGTTTGCCAACTGTAACAGCCCCGCCAGGCCACTCCTGGGACCCGCTCTGCTGCTTGCCTCCCCCCAGCACCATGGCTCCTGCCCGTTTTCTGGACCTAGTTCTCCATCCTTCTGATCAGCTCCATAGTCCTCTTTATCCTGTCAATGCATTTCTTTTGTACCTAATTTTGGCTAGAGTCCATTTCT
>NW_027723029.1:0-318 GCF_054177405.1 Leptonychotes weddellii | reverse complement strand
TGAGATGCAACTTTTGTCTTCAGTCTTCCACATTTTAGTCTGTGCTGTGCCATCCACCTGGACTCTCATTCCCCAGTTATCCACTGGGCAAAATCCAACTCCCTCATCAAGGGCCGGTTCTAATGTCCCATTGTGTAGACACGCCCCACAGTCAGTTGCTCTTTGATTTGTGCTTCCAGAGTCCTCTGTGGTATTAAAACACTTGTATTTACTGTTCAACAGATGAGCACTGTGACAGATAATTTAAATATAAGCCACATCTGCACTTTTAATTGTCTAATAGCTACATTAAAAAAAAGTAAAAAGAAACAGGTGGGA
>NW_027723028.1:0-5256 GCF_054177405.1 Leptonychotes weddellii | reverse complement strand
AAAAAAAAAAGAAACTGAAGCACAGGAAGGCAAGAGGACTTCTCAAATGTCACAAGTCATGTAGGTAAACAGAGGTGAAACCGGAATTCAAACTCAGAGCCTGTGCTTAAAACATAATCTCTATTTATGAAAGTTGGGAGTCAAGCAGCAAGGATGTCCAGACAACAGAGAAGTTGTGATGGGCAGCCACAAAACAGGGCAGGGCTGGCTGAATATGAACTAAAGGAGCATCCAGGCTATGAAATTGTGCTCCTGGCTTTGCCTATGAACATTATTGTTTGACAAGTGCTGCCCAGTGAATTGGTAGATGGAAAGGCTTTTCCACTGGCCTGAAACTAATGCAGCCGTCATAAGTAAATAGCACTCATCTGTGACAAGCACAGATAAATCCCAGTTTAGGGCTTTCCTCTGGAAGGGCTCATGGAGGTGTCCTGATGCTTCACTAGTACAATTCATCATCCCAGAGAGACAGGTTAAAAGGTGCACTCAGCACCATGCAAAATCTTGACACAGGCTCATACAGCAGAGACTGGGGACCCAGGATTTGATTAAACATACTGACTGACGAGCACGGATTCCTGACATGAGGCCACCTGAGGCCTCCAGCACAAGGGTGAATGGCCATAGCTAATCCCAATGAATCTTAATACATTTGCTTAAAGAATTTTAGCTTGAGTGAACTTCAAGAAAAGGCAAAAAAAAAAAAAAGAGACAAGAATGTATGTGTGTATATATATACACACACAAATATAGAACTATATGTTATCTGTATGACATATATATGTACACATACATATATACATGCTTATGCATAATATACATATAATGCAAATGTATACATACATATGTGCATACACACATATAAATCTGTGTCAGATTGTATCTAAGAAGGTCAGCAGGTGCCTTTAACTGAGGTACCAAAGAAGGATTTCTGACTGTATATGGATTGGAAAAAGTATATGGACTGTATATGGATTTCTGACTGTATATGGATTGGAAAAAGTATAGCTATAAACTTTAAGGGCAGACAATAGACAAACTTTCATCATGGAAGACCACAGTTTCAAAATCTCATCAGGGAAGGAAATGTAAAATACGTATATGATCAAGAGACTGTACTTTAGGGGCGCCTGGGTGGCTCAGTCGTTAAGCGTCTGCCTTCGGCTCAGGTCATGATCCCAGGGTCCTGGGATCAAGCCCCGCATCAGGTTCCCTGCTCGGCGGGAAGCCTGTTTTCCCACTCCCCCTGCTTGTGTTCCCTCTCTCGCTGTGCCTCTGTCAAATAAATAAATAAATAAGATTTTTAAAAAAAAAGAGACCGTACTTTAATGTGGTCCACAGAAGGGCCTCTGGAGCCGGACTGACCTGGCCCCAACCTCACATCTGCTCACTAGCTAAGAAACTTTGGGAAAGTCACTGAAGTGTTGGCTCTCAAGCAAAGAAAGCTTGTTTAAAAATTACAAGACTCAGTATATGTAAGATACCCTTTCACAAAGTGCTGTGTGTATAATGAGACTTGGTCAATGTCACTGTCTTCTCCTCTCACCGTAGTGGGCTGATCGCAGCCCATTCTGGGTGGAGGCTGCCCTTTTGTTTCAGACATCAGGATGGGGCCTCGCCACAGCTCCTGTGGAGACTGTAGACATAGCATGATTCAATATACATTTACTTGGAATTTTGTTACTAATTCAATTCCCAGTCTGATCAAAGATTTCAGTCCTTTGAAATTTAAGTCTTATGTTATGATACATGATGGTCTTTCTTGGCAAACATTCCATGTGCACCTGAAAAATAAGAATATTCTTCTGCTGGGTGTAGTGTTCTATAAACACCAATTCGGTCAAGATGGCTGTATTCTCATTTCTTATTTGATTGTTCTGTCAATTACTGAGAGAGCAGTGGTGAGATTTCCAGCTACAATGAAGAATCTGTCAATTTCTCCCTTCAGTTGTCTGTTCTTGTTCAACTGTGTTCAAGCAATGTTATTAGGCGCACACACACATTCATGGTTGTTAGATCTTCTGAGCAAACTGATCCTTTTTTTAATTATGAGATGTCCCTCTTTATCTCACATAATACTCCTTTTTTGGAGGTCCACTTTGTCTGATATTAATATTGTCACTCCAGTTTTCTTATGCTTATTTTTTGCATGGCACCTGCTTCTCCATGCTTTCACTTTCAACCTATCTGTCCCTCTATACTTAAAGTAGGCCTCTTGCACACAGGACTCCGTTGCCTTCCCTTTCTACCTGATAGTCTCGGCCTTTTCTATGAATGTTTAATTGATCTGCATTTAATGTCATCACTGATGTGGTGGGACTTGGGTCTGACATGTTACCATTTGTGTTCTATTAGTATTTGGGTTCTTTAGTATTCTCATTTTCCTTTCCTTCCTTCTTTGGAGTTAAATCAATTTTTCAGTCTACATTTTAATTCTTCTGGCTATTTTGGCTTTATCTTTTGCTTTACTTTGTTTAGTGATTAATACTGTGGCTACAATATGTACCCTTAATTTATAAGTCTATTTCATACTATGTAATTAATGTAAGAAACAAAATAATCCAGGGCACCTGGGTGGCTCAGTCGGTTAAGCATCTGCCTTCGGCTCAGGTCATAATCTCCAGGTCCTGAGATTGAGCCCCACGTCTGGCTTCCTGCTCAGCAGGGAGTCTGCTTCTCTCTCTCTCCCTCTGCCCCTCCCCACTGCTCATTCTCTCTCTCTCAATCAAATAAATTTTAAAAATTTAAAAATTTTAAAAGTTTAGAAAAAGAAACAAAATAATTCCATTTACCCCCTCCCCCATTCTGTCGCTGTGGGCTTCTGTTATATATGAAAATACAGATACACTATACTGAATACATATAGTATATATTATATATACTATAGTCTACATACATTATAAATCAAATACAGTTTACTTTTTGTTTCAAATAACCATGTCTTTTAAATAAATCAAGAGAAAAAACATACATAAGCAGTCCTATAAAATATACCATTCATTGCTACAGATCTGTGTTGTCATCTGCCTTCAGAATAAAGAACTTTCTTTATATATATATATATGTAAATATATATTATATATTTTAAGATTTTATTTATTTGAGAGAGAGAGCATGACCAGGGAGAGGGAGAAGCAGGCCCCCTGTCAAGCAGCGAGCCCAATGTGGGGCTCAATCCCAGGACCCTGGGATCATGACCTGAGCCCAAAGGCAGACGCTCAACCAACTGAGCCACCCAGGTGCCACAAGAATAAAGAACTTTCTTTAGCATATCCTGTGGTGCAGTACTGCTGATGACAAATTTTCTGCTTTTACTCAACTGAAAACATGTATTTTACTTTTCATGGGATACTTTTGCTGGATATAGATTTAAGAGGTGACAGATCTTTTTAAAGGTTTTGGGGTGTTTTTGTTTTTTTTTTTTTAGTATTTTAGATATTGTTCCATTGTCAACTGGTCTCCATTATTTCCAGTTTTTTAGTTTCATTTGTAGGATCATTATTCTCACTCTATGTAATGTCTTTCTTCCTCTCCTCCAGCTGCTTTCAAGATTTCTCTTTGGTTTTTAATACTTTAAACTGTAATGTGCCCAAGGGCAGCTTTCTCTGTATTTATCCTGCTTTGGGTTTGTGGACTTTGCTACACCCATAAGTTGATTTTTTCACCAATTTTAGGAAATGTTAGGCCATTATTTCCTCAAATATTTTTTTTTGCCCCATTCTCCCTCTCCTCTCTCCTTCTGAGATTCTAATTACAAATATATTAGACCACTTTATATTATCCCACTGGTCCCTGATGCTCTGTTAATTTTTCTGTGTTAGTAACTTTTTTATTGATCTAACTTCAGATTCATTGGACCTTTCTTCTGCCATTTCCAATCTGGGCTGTTAACACAATCAAATAAACTTTTCATTTTGGATATATTTCAATGTTAGAATTTGCACTTCTAAAAGAACTTCACTTCTCTGCTTAGATTCTTCAATCTGTTTATTCATTAAGATTGCCTTGTCCTTTAAATCTTTGAAATACACACACACACAAAGTTTACTTTAAAATAATTCCTAATTCCAACATCTGAATCATCTCACAGTCAGTTTTGTTTAATTCCTTTGTCTCTTAATCACAGCTCACACATTCCTGTTTCTTATAGTAATTTTTATTGTATTGATATTGTATAGGTTATATTATAGATGAACTCAATTCTTTGATTTTTTTTAAATATTTTATATTTTAGCAGGCAATTAATTTGGCTGGACTCAAACTCCAAATTCAGCTTCCCCTACAAAGGCTAGCAGTTAAAACTTGTCCATTCCTTTAGCCTTTAAGCAGTTGCTTTTTCCTGGGTATGAACTCTGGTTGAGGCCATTAGGAACTCTATCAGCAAACACACTCATTAGGCACTTCATCATTATCGTTCTCAGTTTGTTCTCATTTTTGCCAGGACTACTCAGGCCACAAAAAGAGGAGAATCACACAGTTTAGTGAACTTCATTTGGCAAGATAATTCTTTGCCTTACACAATCTCCTGTAAGACAAGACAATCTAGAGAATAAAAGACATCCTTCTCTCCAGCCTGTATTTTGACGAGTCCAGATTCATGAAGTTTCCCCAAATAATACAGTTTCAGACTCAGAGATGAATAATTTAAATGCTGAGAAGACACAAAGGGCCCAAACTATGCTGACTGGCATCCACGAGCACACTCTAGATGACCCATAATGCTAAGAGTCATGACATTTCTAGAACAATATGCTTCCAACCACTATAAAATTGAATTGGCTCTTGAAGAGGAACCTTATAAATGGCCTAAGCTTACTACTGCATAGTATTGCAGGACCTATAAACAGACTAACAGAAATTCACACTGGCCCTGCTTCATGGAAACAGGACTTGCTTGAATCAGAATGTAAAGACAGAGAAGAAAAATCAAGTTTGAATTCAGTAGTTCTGAACCAGTAAATTATAGGAGGGTGTGTACATCATAAAAGACCCCCTTCATTTTACAAAGGGAGTTAACCTTGAAGCTCATTTAAATCCATTTTATTTATTTTTGTTTGTTTGTTTGTTTTTGTTTTTAATTTTATTATGTTAGTCACCATACAATACATCATTGGTTTTTGATGCAGTGATCCACGATCCATTGTTTTCGTATAACACCCAGTGCTCCATGCAGTACGTGCCCTCCTTAATACCCATCCCGGGCTAACCAATCCCCCCTCCCCCTCCCCTCTAAAACCCTGTTTGTTTCTCAGAGTC
>NW_027723027.1:0-318 GCF_054177405.1 Leptonychotes weddellii | reverse complement strand
GTGCAATAGCTTTATGTCTAAAAATAACATACATACCTTAATTTAAAAACGCTTTATTGCTAAAAAATCCCAACCATCATCTGAGCTTTCAGGAAGTCATAATCTTTTTGCTGGTGGAGGGTCTGGCTCCAATGTTGACAGCTGCTGACTGCTCACGGTGGTGGTTGATGAAAGCTGGGGTGGCTGTGGCAATTTCTTAGAACAACACAACAATGAAGTTTGCCCATCAATTGACTCTTCCTTTCACAAATGATTTCTCTGTAGCACACACAGTTTGATAGCATTTTACCCACAGAATTTCTTTGAAAATTGGAGTCC
>NW_027723026.1:0-318 GCF_054177405.1 Leptonychotes weddellii | reverse complement strand
TTTCTGCTCAGCTTGATTACTTTCCATTACTCTGTCCTCCAGGTCACTGATTTGTTCTTCTGCTTCCTCTAGTCTACTATTTATTCCATCTAGTGTATTTTTAATTTATTTCTTGTGTTCTTTATCTCTGATTGGTTCTTTTTGTTGAGGGCCTCACTGAGGTCCTCCACTCTTTTTTCAAGTCCGGTGAGTATCTTTATGATCATTATGTTAAATTCTCTATCAGGCATATTCCTTATTTCCATTTCACTTAGGTCTCTTGCTGTGATTTTGTCCTGTTCTTTCATTTGGGACATATTCCTCTGGCTCTTCATTTTA
>NW_027723025.1:0-318 GCF_054177405.1 Leptonychotes weddellii | reverse complement strand
GGGAGCAGAGCGGAACGCGCACCCTCGTGGAGGGACCCCACGTCCCCCGGAGCCGGACTCCACATCCACGCCCGCCCATCCCAGAACGGCAGCTGCAGGCGTCGCGGTGGGGCAAGCCAACGCTGGCCGCCTCCGTCCTCGCGGGCCCACGGGCATCGCCAGCCACAAACACACAGCCGACCACGCGCCCGCACACGGCAGTAAGCGTGGACACTCACGCCATGACTGGAAAACAAAAGGCACCGCCCCTCCGGGCGGTAAGTACCCCTGAGAACCTCAGCATCAGAGAGAAACGAGCCGAGGCTCTGAGCAGCACAG
>NW_027723024.1:0-318 GCF_054177405.1 Leptonychotes weddellii | reverse complement strand
CATCCATGGAATAAACTTGGTCTTAGAGTATAATTCTTATAATAAATTGCTGAATTCTATTTGTTAGCATATTGTTAAGGACTATTGTGTTTATATTTATGAGGGATATTGGTCTGTACTTTCCTCTTTTTGTATTGTCTTTATCTGGTTTTGGTATCAAGGTAATAATGCCTTCATAAAATGAATGGGGAAGTTGTTATCTCGTCTTCTGTTTTCTTGCAGAGATTGTGTAGAATCAGTGCTAATTTCTCTTTAAACAATTTGTAGAATTCAGCAGTGAAACTATCAGGATTTGGAGATCTCTGTTTTTTTGTTTTT
>NW_027723023.1:0-318 GCF_054177405.1 Leptonychotes weddellii | reverse complement strand
TTTCTGCTCAGCTTGATTACTTTCCATTACTCTGTCCTCCAGGTCACTGATTTGTTCTTCTGCTTCCTCTAGTCTACTATTTATTCCATCTAGTGTATTTTTAATTTATTTCTTGTGTCCTTTATCTCTGATTGGTTCTTTTTGTTGAGGGCCTCACTGAGGTCCTCCACTCTTTTTTCAAGTCCGGTGAGTATCTTTAAGATCATTATGTTAAATTCTCTATCAGGCATATTCCTTATTTCCATTTCACTTAGGTCTCTTGCTGTGATTTTGTCCTGTTCTTTCATTTGGGACATATTCCTCTGGCTCTTCATTTTA
>NW_027723022.1:0-318 GCF_054177405.1 Leptonychotes weddellii | reverse complement strand
GTGGGAGCTGGTCTGTACAGCTCCCAGTGCACATTGAAAAGAGGTGCCTTCTCTGGGCAGATCAACTCCACAAAGACAGCCCCCCACTTTCCCAGCTAGCTGGGTGCCTTGTGCAGTGCCCAGTCTGCATAACCGTGCGTGGCCGCAGGCTGAGGGCAGAGGGGACCGATATTCCAGCGGGCCTGTATCCATTTCTAGTTCCTCTTCTCTAGAGAGGGGAGGGATTCCTGCTGGGGTGGGCTTGGGAGCCAGAGAAGCCTTCAGAGAGGAGGTGGTATTTGAGGCAGGCCCTGAAACATAAAGAGAAGAGGGTGTTCT
>NW_027723021.1:0-318 GCF_054177405.1 Leptonychotes weddellii | reverse complement strand
TTAATACATGTGGGGCTTTCTGATTTAAAAACTATTATTTGGAGAGTAAAATTTCTGATTTACTTTTTATTTCAAATTTTTATTGGTACGACATATATTCAGAAAAGTCTCTAAAGCAAAGTTATATGCTACTGCGAAGCCAATACCTGGGCCTCCACATTCAGGACAGCAAATAGATCTTTACGCTCTTAATCACCATTGGTGCCGTAGCCTCCCAAGTTAATTTTTATGTTGACTTTAAGGTTACCAATTTAATGTTATTAATTTCCTTCTTTATAATTTTAACTCTTTTTTTAAAAAAGATTTTATTTATTTATT
>NW_027723020.1:0-318 GCF_054177405.1 Leptonychotes weddellii | reverse complement strand
TCAGTCGTTAAGAGTCTGCCTTCGGCTCAGGTCATGGTCCCAGGGTCCTGGGATCGAGCCCCGCATCGGGCTCCCTGCTCCGCGGGAAGCCTGCTTCTCCTTCTCCCACTCCCCCTGCTTGCGTTCCCTCTCTCGCGCTCTCTCTCTCTGTCAAATAAATAAATAAAATCTTTAAAAAAAAAAAAAGAAATATAAGTTTTACTCAAACATGAATGGAACATTTATGAAAATTAGTCACATATTAGGTCACAAAACAAGTCTCCAAATGCTAAAATAATCAACATTAGATTATATTACCTGACTGCAATACAATTAAGG
>NW_027723019.1:0-318 GCF_054177405.1 Leptonychotes weddellii | reverse complement strand
AGATAAACATGGGCGTATCTGGGTGGCTCAGTGGGTTAAGTGACTAACTCTTGATTTGGCTCAGGTCATGATCTCAGGGTCCTGGGATCCAGCCCCACATCGGGCTCCGCACTCAACACGGAGTCTGCTTGTCCCTCTCCCTCTGCCTGCCGCTCTGCCTACTTGTTCTGTCAAATAAATTAAAAATCTTAAAAAAAAATCAGATAAACATGAAGAAGTGAATTAAAATCACAACTGTTAACATTTTGATGAATTACCAATTAACCTCTTAAATATGCATTTAAAATTTTTTAATTAGCATTTTTCACATTGCTTCTT
>NW_027723018.1:0-318 GCF_054177405.1 Leptonychotes weddellii | reverse complement strand
CTTCAGAGAAGGAGACATTTCTGAGGTTCAGTTGGTTAAAGGTCTCTTGGAAGACAAGCTACCAGAAATGAGCTCCGAACAATAGTATCTCCTCATAGTTTTCTTGCAAATACTAAGTGGGCTAATGAATTTGAAGGTTTAACACAGTGTCTTGAACATGGTAAACAACCAACAAATTGCTGCTCCCCCTGTTTGTGCGCGCTCTCTCTCTCTCTGTCAAATAAATAAAATCTTTAAAAAACCAAACAAAAAGGGGCTCCTGGGTCACTCAGTGGGTTAAGCATCTGCCTTCGGCTCAGGTCATGATCCCAGGGTCCT
>NW_027723017.1:0-5257 GCF_054177405.1 Leptonychotes weddellii | reverse complement strand
AAAAAAAAACTGATGAGCTAGCAAATAGATTCAGGTGAAAAATAAAGAGATGAACCCAATTTAAAACAAGCAAAAGAGGAGCACCTGGGTGGCTCAGTTGGGTAAGCGTCTGCCTTCGGCTCAGGTCATGATCCAGGGTCCTGGGATCGAGTCCCACATCGGGCTCCCTGCTCGGCAGGAAGCCTGCCTCTCCCTCTTCCACTCCCCCTGCTTGTGTTCCCTCTCTCGCTGTGTCTCTCTCTCTGTCAAATAAATAAAATCTTTAAAAAAATAAATAATCTTTCCTGATCATTCTCTGAATTCCATGTGCTTTTTACCCTTCCTCATTACCTGTGTTTATCTAACTGTGTGTCATACTTTCCTTAATGGCAAAAAAACAAATCCCCTTGATCTTTGTTCCAACTAGCAGAATTAAAAAAGAGCTCTGTATATAGCGGATATTCTCTGGAAGCCTATTGAGTTGAATCTGTGGTCACAGTCCAGTCTTAATCTGTCCAGAGTTAGCAAAATAACTGTGTGCCTAACACAGTGCCTGATGTATGATAGAAAATAATGGAAAGAGTGAATGGGTATTAATCAATATTAAAGCAAGATCATTATCTTCATCTGTGAAACTCAAGAATCTCACACACAAAATAATAATAATAATAAAATTTATAGTCTTTTCTTTGAGGCAGGGACTGTGCTAAACACCTTTAAGGGTATTATATTAAAATGGCAAGTTGTCTTATTGTCCCCATTTTATAGATGATGAAACTGATGTTTAAAGAGACTAAATAAATCACTCAAAGTTACACAATTAGTAGGGAGCAGAGGCAGGATTTGAACCCAATTTTGATGGATTTTAGCACCAGTATGCCTCATTACTATGTTATATCTTGCTTCTCATTGAATTAAGATAGAGCAATAGATTATAAATCTGATTTGTATTTATACTTTTCTTTCTCCTCAAAGAAATTTCCTCTTTAAATCCATGTGCACCACATACTGTCCCCGTCATTCTAAGAATGATATTAGAATTCTTTGTGGTTAATTTTTATTTTCTCTGTCTTTCTTTCCATCTCTGTCCTTCTGACACCAGTGGAGTTACATCTTCCTTCCTGAGTTTCCAATCTCAACTAGCAAAGAATAAGGCTCTTGGCTCTGCAGGTCGAGAAACTAACCTTGGCATAATGAACGACCTGCAGCTTCAGAATACCTCTGGAATGCCAAATGACCACGGCTCCATGCCTGTGGAATGTGGAATAGCCTCCGCATTAGCCAGGTGACCCACAGCTTCACGCCACTGGAATGAGAAATAGATTCTGGCTCCTAGAATACCAAATGCCTACTCAAAGAAAAAGGAGTAGATAAGCCTTCCTGCTGAGGAAGAAGAAATGGTAGCTACCGACTTAGCTGCTATGAGATAACTATCTGTTAATACTAATAACACCTGACTCTGAGTAAGGGCAACGTCTTTGAACCCCCTGCTGAAAAATATCTGACCCTCCCCAAATCAGAGAAACAGATCTCTTCCCATGGGTAGAAATGTGTTCCCCTCATTTTGTGCTTCCTTTGCTTTGCCTAAAAGAAGAAACAGAAATCTTGTTTCCAACTTTTTTTATTTTCCCAGGGCATTAATTTGGACTTAAAATGCTTTGTAATCCCTTTAGACTGCATCGGCATCTACAAAGTCCTATTCAGAGAACGCTGTTCCCCAGCAGGGGTGCCTGAACCCTTCCTGGAAGTCGCCTGCAAAGGAGAAAATGTGTAGGGATATTGGCGTCAATCATGCTCAAGTAATTAAGTAATTCTCAAGTAATTCTCCCCCTTTTGCCTTCACCATCTTGTTTGTTTTTTTTCCCAGTGCCATTCCTCAGTGATTTTTTTTTTTCCTTTCTCTTTTCCATTGCATTTCAATGCACTGGTTTTAAAAGGAGGATTTGCAAACTGAATATTAAAACTCCAGGGCACGGGGCGCCTGGGCGGCTCAGTTGGTTGAGCGACTGCCTTCGGCTCAGGTCATGATCTTGGAGTCCCTGGATCGAGTCCCGCATCGGGCTCCCTGCTCGGCAGGGAGTCTGCTTCTCCCTCTGACCCTCCTCCCTCTCATGCTCTCTGTCTCTCGTTCTCTCTGTCTCAAATAAATAAATAAAATCTTTAAAAAAAAAAAAAAAAACTCCAGGGCACTACATCTCCAAAATCTATAAGACGATAAGAAGATAAGAGGCCAAACCCACTGAAAGCTTCCCTCCTGGTGCCTGGTGCCACACTTGCAGGCTGGTCTATAATACCCTAAAGCCAAAGCAATCTGCCCACCTCCTCTCCACCCTACCCTCCCTGCCTAATGCAGGCAGATAAACTTAGCATTAAATTTCCACACTTTGGCAAATGAGTACCCAGGAGGCTGCTGACTCAATCAGGGCTTGTTTTACTTACAGTGTAGTACTGAGAAAAGGCCATAAACTCCAGCCTGACAGATCTGTAATGCTCATTTCAATATGCTTTCCCTGTGTGCGGGCTTGCTGATGAACTTTCATATTCTGCCAACAAAATATAACAAACATATTAACGACGTGTGGTAAATTGCCACTGGATATAGTGGGTCCTGATGACGGAAATAGTTGTGAGTAAATGAGATTGTCTGGCTGCCTAATATCACTTTGGGGTCCAAGATGATGCACTGTCCTGGAGGGATGTGGGCAGAGGAAGAGGGGGCAAGTCAGCTATAGAGGGACACGGATGCCTTTGCCCAGGGCAAATGGGGCATTGGAAACCCAAGACAACAGGATGTGAGAGCCATAGATGATGTCTACTTAAACTCAATAATGTGATATATATTAAAATCAATTTGGAAGCCCAAAGCTGCACAGCAAGTATGTGATGCCTGAATCACAGCCCAGTGCTCTTCTGGTTGGTGGATTTGATGGATACCAGAAACTATCTTTGAGAAAGTAGTTGGATAGAAATAATATCAGGAATATTTCTGTGACTCAAGTCAGTCCTGCATTCATCAGTAGCAAAATGCACTGCTGGGCTTGTCTTTCTCTTTCTCTGTAGTGCTCAACCCTTCTTTTAGGTGCATTAAGGGACACCAAAGGGTGATTTAGCTGAGTATGTGGTCATTGTTCAATACTGCAACCCCAAAAGGACAAGTATAATTCCCTTACAATTGTCAAGGATTACCATTATAATTCTGACTCCAATTCTAATGTGCGTCTTTAGCCCCCAAAACCACCAAACCATTTTCTGTCACTAGCTGGGTGTCCTGTAATTCAACTTGATTCTCACACAGTCTACCTGGAGACAGCATCAGATTCCACAGGTTAAGTCCTCAGTCCCACAAAATTCCTCTCTACTTCAGATGCCAGTCCCAAATCCAGGCTGTTAACCTGTGCTTCTGACCAGCTGATCACTTATTTCAGCATACATTTAAGGTTTTGAGTTACCAAAAGATTGTGAAAACTATTTTTAAGTAGACATACCATAAAGCATAATTGTTGTTGAAAAAGCTCACTTATAAATTTTTATCTTATATCTATTTAATTCATTGTTCTTAATTATGTTAGATTAGTCATGAAAATTTCATGAGACCATAAACAGATAACCATCATCTTAAATTATCTTTCTGGCTGATAAATTCTGTAACACAGATAACATGAGCTTATTTGACTTTTAGTAAACCCAGGGAGAATAAAAGTATTATATTTAATGCTGATAACTCTAAAGACATGCCTATTTTAATTAAACCAACAAACTTAAACTAGCTTTTATTTACCAAAGATTATCCTAGATCCCATGAACTTGAAAAACATTTGGGTTAGTTTTTTGTATTTTTGAGAGTACAAGATGCAAATCAAGATGTTATAGCTTTAAAAAAAAAAGATGTTATAGCTTTTGCTTTAAAATTTTAGCCTTGAGACATATAATAATTCAAAATTCACTAGTTTATAACAGAACAGTTGCATCCAAGTTGTGTTTCTGGCAGACGGAATAAGTTAAGGTTTTCTGCTCAGATGACTGAAGCTTTTTACTAATATTTGTGGAAGAGACTTTTAAGATTTCTTATAGGCCTAGTTTTCAAAACAGCCTCCCCCTCCCTTTTCCCTTCTTATAAGAATTACCTTGGTTCCTGGAGAAGACAAGGTAAAACACTTTGATCTCAAAAGGCACAGAGAAATAATGCAAGTTCCCCCAAGAAGGACTTTTGTTCTCTAAGCCCAGATCTTTTATAATATCTGCAAACTCTTTGGGATGAATAGGGGAAGTTTTGGTATTGGTAAAAAAAAGTGGATGGGCTTTGAATTGTTTCTAGAGTCACATTCCTGTTCTTATAAAGACTCAATTTGTAGGACAAAGATAGTTGTTTTTAATTCCTCAAAGAAATGGGTTGCAACCAGAACGATACAAAGAGGCTGATAAACCCATTCAATGGTATTATCTTTCATTTACTTCCTTGTATCAGGAAGAAGATCTTCAACTAAGATGAAAATCAAAGGATTCCTATGTTCTAGATTTAGAGCTGGGTGTCTCCGGAATGTTTTAGTAAATCTTTCCAGAAAGGCTTCAGGTACATAGTTTTATTCTAGCTTAGGGAGAAGGCCTTAAAATAAATAAATAAATAAATTCCTCTTAGGCACTAAATATCAGTTTCCAATTTGACCAACTTCTGACCATGAGGCTACTAAAAACAAAACAAGCGAACAAACAAAAACCTCTTTTGAATATCTTATTAGGTTTCAGCTGGGATAAACAGGAATTATTCCTGGCAACAGGAACAATCTCATGGACACAGGGGGCATCCCCAAAGAGGGTGAAAAAGATACTACCCTCCCAGGATCCAGAGCCATTCCCAAAGATAAGCGAAAGAGAGACTCAGACAAATTCCTTTGAAATCTGGAAATAGTTGATACCCTAGCTGCAAATGGAGTACAACCCACATTTCTGTCTGGCCATAATTTGGGCGGGGCCCCAACCTGACAGTTGCCAAGCTAAGTTCTCAGGACACAAAAATGAGACAAACAAGAAGGCAATGGCTATCCCTGGGAAGGAAAAGAGGGACAACCAATGGGTACCTGAAAGCCAAATCACAGTCACCATTTCAAAGATCTAATTCTTACAATTTTTTTTTTCTTTTCCTGCCAATGTGGATTTGGGAAGGAGGGGACAACATGAAATCGTAGCTTCCTCTCTTGACCAGGCACCACAGATAGAAATCTGGAGGAACAGACTTTGGTAAAAAGTCTCCGTCTTTGCCGGCTTCTGCCAGTTCTCCCAG
>NW_027723016.1:0-318 GCF_054177405.1 Leptonychotes weddellii | reverse complement strand
TCAGTCGTTAAGAGTCTGCCTTCGGCTCAGGTCATGGTCCCAGGGTCCTGGGATCGAGCCCCGCATCGGGCTCCCTGCTCCGCGGGAAGCCTGCTTCTCCTTCTCCCACTCCCCCTGCCTGCGTTCCCTCTCTCGCGCTCTCTCTCTCTGTCAAATAAATAAATAAAATCTTTAAAAAAAAAAAAAGAAATATAAGTTTTACTCAAACATGAATGGAACATTTATGAAAATTAGTCACATATTAGGTCACAAAACAAGTCTCCAAATGCTAAAATAATCAACATTAGATTATATTACCTGACTGCAATACAATTAAGG
>NW_027723015.1:0-318 GCF_054177405.1 Leptonychotes weddellii | reverse complement strand
GTCATGGGGGAGCTACAGAATTGGAGATGAATGGTCACTGCAGTAGAGTTAGGATGGGAAATTGTCCTTCATAAAGGAAAGGCGAGGAAAGGGCTATCATGGGATGTGAGCAAAGGGCCATCATGGGATATGAGGAAAGGGCTCTCACGGGGTGTGAAGAAAGGGTTATCATGGGATATGAGGAAAGGGCCCTCACGGGGTGTGAGCAAAGGGCTACCACAGGAAGGTGAGGAAAGGGCTATCTCAGGATGTGAGCAAAGGGCCATCATGGGATATGAGGAAAGGGCTCTCACGGGGTGTGAACAAAGGGCCATCATG
>NW_027723014.1:0-318 GCF_054177405.1 Leptonychotes weddellii | reverse complement strand
TGGTAGGACCCAGGTGTCAGTGTCCTTTAAATGTCCTCTACTGAGCAGACTGGTTGAAGATACTGCTTAGGAGTCCTTTCTTCCCCATCCCATCCCTTCACTCTATCGTAAGAAAGAAAATCGTTCAGATGTTAGAGATAGAGACGAAGGGGTTTAAATGAGCAGATCTGCTCTCTGCTCTCCTCTGGCAGGTGCAATGGTTTCTCTTTCCACTGAAATGCAAATTCGCAGACTTACGTGTGTACAGTGGGGCAAGTCAGACTGCACAGTGTGCCTTGTTCCAGGCCAGTCATAGTAACCAGCCTTGGGGAAGCCTAC
>NW_027723013.1:0-318 GCF_054177405.1 Leptonychotes weddellii | reverse complement strand
GTGGGAGCTGGTCTGTACAGCTCCCAGTGCACATTGAAAAGAGGTGCCTTCTCTGGGCAGATCAACTCCACAAAGACAGCCCCCCACTTTCCCACCTAGCTGGGTGCCTTGTGCAGTGTCCAGTCTGCATAACCGTGCGTGGCCGCAGGCTGAGGGCAGAGGGGACCGATATTCCAGCGGGCCTGTATCCATTTCTAGTTCCTCTTCTCTAGAGAGGGGAGGGATTCCTGCTGGGGTGGGCTTGGGAGCCAGAGAAGCCTTCAGAGAGGAGGTGGTATTTGAGGCAGGCCCTGAAACATAAAGAGAAGAGGGTGTTCT
>NW_027723012.1:0-318 GCF_054177405.1 Leptonychotes weddellii | reverse complement strand
ATGCTCTCTGTCTCTCATTCTCTCTCTCGCAAATAAATAAAATCTTAAAAAAAATTTTTATAAAAAAAAAAAAACAAACAATATTTTTTGAGTGCCCACCTTCATTACTTTACCTCTTCAGCAATACAAACTTGAGGCTGATGATTAAATCCAACCTCTCCCATCCAAACATTTTGCGCTTCCTACTAATCATATATAGTATAATGTACCTCACTAAATCTGGAGACCGAATTATTCCTTCCACAATGTTATCACGTATTTGCTGGCGATCATTTTCATGAATGTTGAATGGAAACACTGCTTCTCCCGGTGGAGGTT
>NW_027723011.1:0-318 GCF_054177405.1 Leptonychotes weddellii | reverse complement strand
TCCCCGCCGAGCAGGGAGCCCAATGCGGGACTCGATCCCGGGACTCCAGGATCATGACCTGAGCCGAAGGCAGTCGCTTAACCAACTGAGCCACCCAGGCGCCCCCCTTTATCCATTTCTTTTTTTTTTTTTTTAAAGATTTTATTTATTTATTTGCGAGAGAGAGAATGAGAGACAGCATGAGAGGGAGGAGGGTCAGAGGGAGAAGCAGACTCCCCACTGAGCAGGGAGCCCAATGCGGGACTTGATCCCGGGACTCCAGGATCATGACCTGAGCCGAAGGCAGTCGCTTAACCGACTGAGCCACCCAGGCGCCCC
>NW_027723010.1:0-318 GCF_054177405.1 Leptonychotes weddellii | reverse complement strand
TTTCAACTTTTTGAGGAACCTCCATACAGTTTTCCAGAGTGGCTGCACTAGCTTGCATTAGATTTGATGCAATTTAATGCATCAAAACACCAACAGCATTTTTCACTGAACTAGAACACATAATCCTAACACTTGTATGGAACCACAAAAGACCCCCAACAGCCAAAGCAATCTCGAGAAAGAACAAATTTGGAGGTATCACAATCCTAGATTTCAAGATCTACTACAAAGCTGTAATAATCAAAACAGTATGGTACTGGCACAAAAATAGACACACAGATCAATAGAAATATACCCACAATTAAATGGTCAATTAAT
>NW_027723009.1:0-318 GCF_054177405.1 Leptonychotes weddellii | reverse complement strand
TCTGATTGGCTTTCTGAAGCGATTCTTGAACGGGGCAGCAGGCTGTCCAGCAAACTGAGAGATGCTCTGAGGAGTTGTACAAAGTGGAAGGTTTTTATAGGAAGGAGGGTGGGGCAAGAAGTTATTAGGAAAAGAAAAGAAAGATTGTTCCAGGCAAAGTCACCTTAGTTTAGGGATAAGGGCAGAGGGTCTTATCATGCAGATTATGTCATCTTCCTTTGGGGAATGGGGGGCCCAGGTGACGGATTACCTCACTCATGCTGACCAGAAAATTCCTGACTGACCGGTTTAGACTTTATTTCTCAGGGAGCTTGAAAC
>NW_027723008.1:0-318 GCF_054177405.1 Leptonychotes weddellii | reverse complement strand
GTACAAATTTCTTAAAAGTCAGATAAACATGGGCGTATCTGGGTGGCTCAGTGGGTTAAGTGACTAACTCTTGATTTGGCTCAGGTCATGATCTCATGATCGGGCTCCGCACTCAACATGGAGTCTGCTTGTCCCTCTCCCTCTGCCTGCCGCTCTGCCTACTTGTTCTGTCAAATAAATTAAAAATCTTAAAAAAAAATCAGATAAACATGAAGAAGTGAATTAAAATCACAACTGTTAACATTTTGATGAATTACCAATTAACCTCTTAAATATGCATTTAAAATTTTTTAATTAGCATTTTTCACATTGCTTCTT
>NW_027723007.1:0-318 GCF_054177405.1 Leptonychotes weddellii | reverse complement strand
GCCATGTCTGAGTCTAGATGTACTGTTGTTAAGGTCTCTTAATAGAGAAAGAACCTTCAGAACCCTCCTGACAGGTTAATAAGGGCGGGGTTAGCACTACCATTTGGGGTTTATGCAACAAAGTCGGCTTCGAATCCTGAGGAAGGTGGGCTGCTGGGAACCGCATGTTTTCTGGGTGGAATGTTCAAGTCACTGTAACTTAACTGGTGGGGACGCCAGAAACAACGGGTGGGGAGAACGCACTGACGCTCTGAACATGCCTTTCCACAGGCGCGTGTGCGTATCTCGCTTACCAGAAAATTAAGTAAATGGGTTTTT
>NW_027723006.1:0-5257 GCF_054177405.1 Leptonychotes weddellii | reverse complement strand
ATTTTTTTTTTTTTAAGATTTTTTATTTATTTGCGAGAGAGAGAATGAGAGACAGAGAGCATGAGAGGGAGGAGGGTCAGAGGGAGAAGCAGACTCCCTGCTGAGCAGGGAGCCTGATGTGGGACTCGATCCCGGGACTCCAGGATCATGACCTGAGCCGAAGGCAGTCGCTTAACCAACTGAGCCACCCAGGTGCCCTCCTGGATTTACATTTTAAACAATCTACAACTGTATTTCTAAATATGTAGTTATTTTCATTCCTACTGCACAAATTAATATAACTTAGGACCTTAAGGAAGACTGCTTCCTTCAATGGCCAGACTTTGAATTTGCTGTTTCTTCTCTTTATTACCGTGGGTGAGTCTTTGTTGGACAGCTATGATTTGGAGCAGGGGAAAACAAAACAAAACAAAACAAAACAATTAAGCTGCCTGGCTTTAAATCCCATTTCCATTGCTTAACTATGTGACCTTTGGCAAGTAACTTAACCTCTGTGTACTTCAGTTCTCTCATCTATAAAATGGGAGTAATAATAGCTCCAACCTAAGAGGATTGAGAATGAAAGGAGTTATTTTTATAAAACATGTAGAACAATATCAGACACAGAGCAACAATCTACAGGTGTTTGTTAAGTAAAATAAATTAAAAATCTTACCTCAAACTCTCTTCACTCAATCACTTGAAAAATTTCTTTGGATTCCTGTATGCCCTGTTTGAATGTCCCACCTGGATCCATATAACCTCCCACGCCAGTGTATACACAACACTCTTAACATCACAAGAGTAAGATGCTCAGCAATGAGGGACCCAAAAAACACAGGACAACATGCAGGGATCACCAATGCATTAAGCTGAGTGAAAGAAGCCAGAGACACAAGAGGCTACATATTGTATGATTCCATTTATTTGACATGCAGGAAAAGGCAAAACCATTGGGATAAAAACAGATCAGTCGTTGCCAGGGACCAGAGGTCAGGAGAGAAGTTAACTGCAAAGGGGCATGAGGAAATTTGGGGATGGAGGAGGTGATGCAGCTCTTTAATAGCCTGACTGCGCTGGTGGTTAAACAACTGTATGCATTTGTTAAAAGTTACAGAACTATACTTTTAAGAAGGTACATATTGCTATATGCAAATTATACCTTAATTTTTTTAATGGAAAAAAGAACAAAATGTACCACAAAGTGTTTTACCAAAAAAGTCATTCGATTATACATAAGGAGTCCTAGAATATGTTCAGAACCATGTCTAACTTCAGACGTGGCCAGTTACTGCAGTTCTAGGAATAGATCTCCAACAATCCCAAAACTTTGGCCAGTTGCAGGGTGATCTTGGAGAATTCATCTTTGCTTAACCATCTTGCGGGAAACATTTGCAATGTGCTATCGTTGTTTTACATCAATTACTTACATCCGGCAATTAGGGGTCTGTTAAGGACTCAAGAAGGTATAGAAATAGCTGTAAGAATGGGCAAGGTGAGTTTCTCATGTCTGGTAAAACCGTTACTCCACCTGGTTGGCTTCATCCGTAGCTCTATGTCATTGTCAAAGCCTGGGAACCTGAAGCCTGGACAGGGTCTGAGAGCATGTCACCTGGTCTTCTGCTTTGCCTGACTCCAAAACTTCATCCTTTATCATTTTAGCATTATGAAACTTCTTGTTCCTGTCCTGTGTCTGTTGGCATCTTTCCATCAATCATGCCCCCTATGACAGCTATGAAATGTTCCACACAAAAGCCACCTTCAACAGAAAATCGGAAGTAGCTCCTTGAGCCTGTTGGGCTCCTGGAGCTGCCCTTAGGGCTCCTGTCCCTCCTTAGAGAGCAGAGTCTCAGATCTGTGCTCTAGATGCAGGCCCAACAACTGCCCAGCTCCCAGTCTCTTGAGGGAGTCCCTCCTTGGTCCTCCCCCTTCCATTTGTCTCCCAATCTCCTAAAACCCTCTGCATCTTGAATTTTGTGCCTGGGTTGCCATTTATTCCATTGCTTCTGCATTTTTCCTGGAGAGAGCTGAAGAAGGCTTTGGATTCAGTGAATAGATGATGAGAGAAGAAAGCTACATTTGCCCTTTGGCCCCTCGGTCTAGCATCCAGGAGAAGAGTCTGACTTTTCACACCCCTCTAAGTGACTGCCTTTTGGCAAGACTCCTATGCTTATAGCTAGAAGAGAGCCCTCCCTTCCTTCTATATAAGTTACATTACATAAGCAAGTCCCCAAAGCCTCTCCTCCCTTGCAGTATTTGGAGCCCTGAAACTAAGTTCAGTCACATGCATGTCTAATGCCAAAAGCCTATCACCTCCCACTGTAGCAAACATAGATGAATTGGAGCCCTCATGTATCTATGTGATCATTTTTTCTAAGAATAGAGGTCACAGACACTGAGAAGTGGCCAGAAATATATAATACGATACCAGTTTAGTAAGAAGATGGGTAGTTCAATAGAGGTCCACCATAGGTAGGCAAATCCACCAAATGCTACAAAATCTGAGATTTGCCATTAGGGGACAACAGGACACGGGGGAAGCTCAAGAGAATAGGAGGGAAGAGCAAGGATTGCACCACAGGAGCCGGAATTTTAAGTTGTGGTTCTTAATGGCCACTGTATGAATCGGCTGCAACAAGCCCATCTCCAGACGGACTGAATCACAATCTGTGGCAGTGGACCCAGGAATCTGTATTTAACATATCTCCCCAGGGGATTCTGATGTTTGCCCAGGTCTGGGAACCCCATGTGTAGAGGCTCCACCAGGAAAATAGCCCCTCATGGTGCTATGTTCATTCACAGAAAGCTCACAAGGACTCTGGAAGGAAGGTCCTAACATCCCCATTTTACAGAGGAGAACATTGAAGCACAGGGGAGAGGTCACACAGCTAGTAGGTGGTGGAGCTTGGACTTGAACCCAGGTAATCTGGCTTCAGATGTCATGATAATATTTCAACAGAATTATTAAGAGGAAATAAAACAAGCAAAATATGAAGTACGTATTAATGTATTTAAGAAAGACATTTAACATGAGTTAACTCTTCACACATTGCACCCAGAAAGTCCCATCAAGGGAAACATGCTAATCACTGAACATTCCGCCTAAGGAGGTTTTTACTCCACTGCGTTTTATTTTCTCATTGTGTAAAAGGCCTCCTTTTTTGTCTAACCTACATGGACACCATGATGTCATGCTTATTCGCCGTTTTCTGACCTAAACAGTAATGAAATTGAGGTCCTTGAAAAACTCTCCTAGTCAGAGCCAGGACACTAAAAGCTTATTCAGATATGAGACAATTGTCCTAATATTATCTAGTCTAGACACAGGGACTTATGAAAGAAGGTACAATTAGAATCTTTCAGTCTGGAGTTGATGTCTTCAAATAAGTTTTCTAAACCTCTGATTTTAATGTGTTATTTTTGTAAAGAAAGTGAGAGGGCAAACCTCTTCCTCAGGTCTTCACGAGAGCGGTTAACGGTGTTAGCCGGTTAATGGTGTTTCTTCTTTCTACATCCTCTAGAGCTGTCAAAGTCAGTAACTGAACCTGTGATTGGCAGGCAGAATTTCTTTTGCATCAGCCACAGGGCTCTCTGCACACCTAAACAAAAAAGCTGAGAAGCAGGCCACTTACTGTCCCAGCACAGGAGTGGCATTTCCTGTTGTCCCACCAGAATAGTCATGGACCTGTTCGGGGTCCAGAATTAATTTATTAAGTTTGGCCTATGTTGCCAGACAGATGGTCCCTGTGTGACCCTTTTTCACGGAGCACAGCTATAGCCAAAACTAAAGACAGACAAAAAAAAAAAAAAAAAAAAATCCTTTCCTTCTGGAGAAATCTGCTACTAATCTTGGTGCCACTAAAGTAACAGACTGAGATGCTGTCGCAAGAGACCCATGTTGTTAGAAAGCAGAAGAGACCAACAACACAATTAAGTTATAAGTAGCTGAACTATTTCAGGTGATTCTAATCAGTACTATTCTTACTGTGAATCACAGGGAAGGTCTTCAGGACAAAGAGAGGGAAGAGATGTTGTTTTTATACTAATGCAAACCAATAGTTGTTGAATGGATAGAGGAAGGCACAACCATCCACTGTGGTTGTTTTGCTCTTGAGAGTACTCCTCACCTCCTCTTTCCTGCTCTTCTCCCCCCGTGACCTCCTCCCAAGACATTCTCAGATGTTTCGTGCTATGGAAACCACTCAAATATTTTGTGTGTCTACTCTGCTCTCATCTTCCACCCTACTCCCTTTCAAAGAAGCCTACTCCTCATCATCATGGAATAGTTTTTCCAAAATGCAAATCTGGGTTATATCAGTCCTCTGACTAAAATCTTCAGGGGTTCTCATTTTTCCACACTGGTTGAAATGTCATAGAAGGTACTTCCCAAACTGATCCCAGCCAACCTCTACAATCCACAGAGTACCTCACCAATACAGCCTGGCCATTTGCTCCCACTGTGCCAAACCACAGAGAAATGTCCAAGACCTGCACTTTCTCCTCCCTGTCTTGGAAACCATTCATGGTTCACAGAATAAGTCATGCTCTTTCCCACCCTTATTCTGAACGGACAGTTACCCCTTTTCTTTTACTGAGCCCTCAGCCACCATCTCAATTGCTAACTTTGTTCTAAAGGCTCTCCTGGTAATACAGGCAAAATAAATCTCTCTTGTCTCTAAGCTTCCTCTTCTCAGTTTCTCCCCACTGTGCTCCTACATTGTTTACATGGCTGTCCCGGCTACTTAGCCAGTTTGATTGAAGACACTCAACTTGTTGAGGTAAAAACATGGACCCATTTTATCTTTCCCATGGCTGCTAACCCACTTTGTTCCAGTTGGCTCTCCTTTCCCTCTGGGTAGCAAGCTCCCTTAACAATAGTTCATTCTGTCCCAGAACTCTTCAGTCACTTCTGTTTGTTAAGACAATCCGGTCCTGTTAACTATCTCATATTTGGCACAAACCCCTCTCCAGGGCAGACTGGAGAAGGCTGGGTTGGGGGTGCATCTGCTTTCTGGCATGGTCCCCTTCTTCCTCTTCTTCTTTTTTTTTTTTTAAGATTTATTTATTTGACAGAGGGAGAGAGAGAAAGCATGCAGGAGTGGGGTGGGGCAGAGGGAGAGAATCTCAACCAGACTCCCCACTGAGCGAGGAGCCAGAAGCAGGGCTCGATCTCACGACCCTGAGATCATGACCTGAGCTGAAAGCAAGAGTCAAATGCCCAACTGACTGAGCCACCCAGGCACCCCTGACATGGTCCCCTTCTTTTTTTTTTTTTTTT
>NW_027723005.1:0-318 GCF_054177405.1 Leptonychotes weddellii | reverse complement strand
TCTCAGAGCCGGGGGGCCTCGGGACTGTATGGTTCATGCTGGGCAGTCCGGCAGCCTCTGTTCCCACTGTCCTGTGCTGTTGACCAGCCACAGAGGTCGGCCCAGACTCGAGGAGAGGGGCTGGAGACCCCACCTCCCAGTGAGAGGACGCTCAGGAATGTACAGACATGCTTTAAAACCCTCAAAACAGTGAACCCCAATTTCAAACAATTATCACCATTTCAGTCTTGTTCTATCCCCCACTTTTTTTTTTCCCCTGGAGCGTTTTAAAGATTTTTTTTTTTTAAATTTATTTATTCATGAGAGAGAGAGAGAGAG
>NW_027723004.1:0-318 GCF_054177405.1 Leptonychotes weddellii | reverse complement strand
TTTTTTTTTTTTAAAGATTTTATTTATTTATTTGAGAGAGAGAATGAGATAGAGAGAGCATGAGAGGGGGTAGGGTCAGAGGGAGAAGCAGACTCCCTGCTGAGCAGGGAGCCCGATGCGGGACTCGATCCTGGGACTCCAGGATCATGACCTGAGCCGAAGGCAGTTGCTTAACCAACTGAGCCACCCAGGCACCCTCCATTCGTACTTCTGATCTCCACGACTGTCAGATAACATATTTGAGTTGTTTTCAGCCACTAAGTATGTGATAATTTGTTATAGCAGCAACAGGAGACTCATACATCCCTCTGAGACAAG
>NW_027723003.1:0-318 GCF_054177405.1 Leptonychotes weddellii | reverse complement strand
GGCTCGGGTCATGATCCTGGAGTCCCGGGATCGAGTCCCGCATCGGGCTCCCTGCTCAGCGGGGGGTCTGCTTCTCCCTCTGCCCTCTTCCCTCTCGTGCTCTCTGTCTCTCATTCTCTCTCTCTCAAATAAATAAATAAAATCTTTAAAAAAAAAAATTATATGCTTGTGAAATTATCACTCAATCAAGATGCAGAACTTTTACTTTGCCCCAGAAAGCTCCCTTATGTACCTTTCCAGTCAACCCAGAGGCAATCAATACTACATTGTCTTGATTATTGTAGCTTTACAAAAAGTTGAAATCAACTAGTGTGAGTC
>NW_027723002.1:0-318 GCF_054177405.1 Leptonychotes weddellii | reverse complement strand
TGCATAAAATGGGTAAAATTGACAAAGGTATCCGTTTACCTATGGTTTGGTTAAATCAACAATACCATGACCAAGTGGATGCAGGATTACGTTCAGCCGGCCTTATTGACTAAATTTGAAAAAATTGCACAGCTACAAAGGATAACCCATGCACCATAATCAACTTTCTAAAAAGCCTCAAACTTCAATTTCAAGCCATTTATTTACGGCATTGCAAGCCATCTTAATTGGTTTGGGTAGTTTTGCTCTACTGTCTGGATGCCAAGCAACTAAAGGTGCTTTGAGTAATTTTGAGGACGGTAGCTTAGCTTATCAGGA
>NW_027723001.1:0-318 GCF_054177405.1 Leptonychotes weddellii | reverse complement strand
GGGAGCAGAGCGGAACGCGCACCCTCGTGGAGGGACCCCACGTCCCCCGGAGCCGGACTCCACATCCACGCCCGCCCATCCCAGAACGGCAGCTGCAGGCGTCGCGGTGGGGCAAGCCGACGCTGGCCGCCTCCGTCCTCGCGGGCCCACGGGCATCGCCAGCCACAAACACACAGCCGACCACGCGCCCGCACACGGCAGTAAGCGTGGACACTCACGCCATGACTGGAAAACAAAAGGCACCGCCCCTCCGGGCGGTAAGTACCCCTGAGAACCTCAGCATCAGAGAGAAACGAGCCGAGGCTCTGAGCAGCACAG
>NW_027723000.1:0-318 GCF_054177405.1 Leptonychotes weddellii | reverse complement strand
CGATACCTGGGACCTCTGCCACACCCAGGCACCCCCGGTCTTTCTGTGACCCCGAGGGTCCTGAGACCACACTGTCCTGTGAGGTTTCTATCCCCTACTTAGCCACTGGAGCAACATCTGTCAGCAAAGCCAACTTCTAAAAGTTCCGATTTTGTGCTCTGCTGCTCTATCACTTGCCAGAAGCGGCGGACAGAGACCCCCTGACCCGCCGTCTATCCTCCTGAATATCGCCTTGCATTCACTTCTCTGCACGTCCTACCTTCCAGAAAGTGGTCGCTTTTCTGTTCAGAGAGTTGTTGCTATTCTTTTCTTCAATCT
>NW_027722999.1:0-318 GCF_054177405.1 Leptonychotes weddellii | reverse complement strand
TTTCTGCTCAGCTTGATTACTTTCCATTACTCTGTCCTCCAGGTCACTGATTTGTTCTTCTGCTTCCTCTAGTCTACTATTTATTCCATCTAGTGTATTTTTAATTTATTTCTTGTGTTCTTTATCTCTGATTGGTTCTTTTTGTTGAGGGCCTCACTGAGGTCCTCCACTCTTTTTTCAAGTCCGGTGAGTATCTTTAAGATCATTATGTTAAATTCTCTATCAGGCATATTCCTTATTTCCATTTCACTTAGGTCTCTTGCTGTGATTTTGTCCTGTTCTTTCATTTGGGACATATTCCTCTGGCTCTTCATTTTA
>NW_027722998.1:0-318 GCF_054177405.1 Leptonychotes weddellii | reverse complement strand
CTTCTTTCCTGTTCTTCCCTCAGTTTTCTCTCTCCTTCTTAGAACTAGAGGGCACTGCCCGAGTGTCCTCCTTCCTCATCCCCCATTTTTTTCTGCGGGTCTCATCCTGAGAGCATGACGTCAGGTTAATGCAGAAGGGTCCCAGTTTATACCTGTTGTACTAGTTTCATCCTGAAAAGTGGACCCCTTCACTCTCAAGCTTTAGGATTTGGACAAAAAAAATTTGTGGACATTTGCATACATGCACAAGTAGGGATGGAGAGAGCAGAGACAGAGTTTGAGGGGAGGCGGGGAGGGAAATGAGGACATGGCTTATGT
>NW_027722997.1:0-318 GCF_054177405.1 Leptonychotes weddellii | reverse complement strand
TCCCTGTCCATTTTTGCCATTCTAACTGGTGTAAGGTGGTATCTCAATGTGGTTTTGATTTGGATTTCCCTGATGGCTAATGATGATGAACATTTTTTCATGTGTCTGTTAGCCATTTTTATGTCTTCTTCAGAGAAGTGTCTGTTCATCTCTTCTGCCCACTTTTTTTGACTTGATTATTTGTTTTTTGTGTGTTGAGTATGAGAAGTTCTTTATAGATCTTGGATACCAGCCTGTAGTGTCATTTGCAAATATCTTCTCCCATTCTGTGGGTTGCCTCCTTGTTTTGTTGACTGTTTCCTTTGCTGTGCAGAAGCT
>NW_027722996.1:0-318 GCF_054177405.1 Leptonychotes weddellii | reverse complement strand
GGATGTGGGCAGAGGGGGAACAGGGAAGTGGGAGGGGCCTGGGCTCATAAAGTTTTGTGAGGTGGTCACTGACCCAGCTAAGCCTTCTACTGACACCTTTTTTTTTTTGGTAAAGCACTTAAAAACTTGTGATTGTGTGAAATGGACGTTGAGTATTTTCACATTTCTTGTTGCTTTGGCTGTGTTCTGCATATACAAACGTTAAAGTGATCACATTACGTAATTGGGTGATAATCTAATGGCTGATTAAATGCAATAATAGAGCCCAATTAAGATGGGGCTGTGTGCCAAGAAATGTCAGGATACCCCAGAATCTTC
>NW_027722995.1:0-5257 GCF_054177405.1 Leptonychotes weddellii | reverse complement strand
GCAATTTATACTTTCCAGGAAGGCATCCATTGCATCCAGGTTGCTCAGTTTATTGGCATAGAGTTGTTGATAATAATTTCTAATAATTGTTTCTATTTCCTTGGTGTTAGTCGTGATCTCTCCCCTTTCATTCATAATTTTATTAATTTGGGTGCTTTCTCTTTTCTTTTGGGTAAGTCTGGCCAGAGGTTTATCGATCTTATTAATTCTTTCAAAGAACCAGCTTCTAGTTTCGTTGATCTGATCTACTGTATTTCTGGTTTCTAATTCATTGATCTCTGCTCTAATCTTAATTATTTCTCTTCTAATGCATGGCTTAGGCATCGTTTGTTGCTTTTTCTCTAGTTCTTCAAGATGTAGAGTTAGTTCGTGAATTAGGGATTTTTCTATTTTTTTGAGTGAGGCTTGGATGGCTACGTATTTCCCCCTTAGGACTGCCTTTGCAGTATCCCATAGGTTTTGCACCAATGTGTTTTCATTCTCATTGGTTTCCATGAATTGTTTAAGTTCTTCTTTGATTTCCTGGTTGACCCAAACATTATTGAGCAGAGTGCTTCCAAGTGTTTGAATTTCTTCCAAATTTTTTCTTGTGATTGAATTCCAGTTTTAAAGCATTATGGTCCGAGAATATGCAGGGAATAATCTCAATCTTTTGGTATTGCTTGAGACCTGATTTTTGACCCAGTATGTGGTCTATTCTGGAGAAAGTTCCTTCTCTGAAGATGACATACAAATGGCTAATAAACACATGAAAAAATGTTCATCATCATTAGCCATCAGGGAAATTCAAATCAAAGCCACATTGAGATACCACCTTACACCAGTTAGAATGGCAAAAATTGACAGGACAAGAAACAACAAACATTGGAGAGGTTATGGAGAAAGGGAAACCCTCTTACACTCTTGGTGGGAATGCAAGTTGGTATAGCCACTTTGGAAAACAGTGTGGAGGTTCCTCAAAAAATTAAAAATAGAGCTACCCTATAACCCAGCAATTGCACTTCTGGGTATTTACCCCAAAGACACAGATGTAGTGAAAAGAAGGGCCATATGCACCCCAATGCTCATAGCAGCAATGTCCTCAATAGCCAAACTGTGGAAAGAGCTGAGATGCCTTTCAACAGGTGAATGGATAAAGAAGATGTGGTCCATATATACAATGGAATATTACTCAGCCATCAGGAAGGATGCATACCCAACTTCTACATCAACATGGACGGGACTGGAGGAGATTATGCTAAGTGAAATATGTCAAGCAGAGAAAGTCAATTATCATATGGTTTCACTTATTTATGGAACATAAGGAACAGCATGGAGGACATTAGGAGAAGGAAGGGAAAAATGAAGGGGGGTAAATCGGAGGGAGAGATGAACCATGAGAGACTATGGACTCTGAGAAACAAACTGAGGGTTTTAGAGGGGAGGAGCTGGGGGGATGGGTTAGCCCAGTGATGGGTATTAAGGAGGACATGTACTGCATGGAGCACTGTGTACTATATGAAAACAATGACTCATGGATCACCACATCAAAAACTAATGATGTACTGTATGGTGACTAACATGACATAATAAAATAAAATTAAAAAAAATAAATTAAAATTCAAAATCTAAAGTGATCATCATGTATGTTTGAGCAATTTTAGCACTTTGTCTTTCAAAATGTAGTCCAGCCCCACCTGCCTCAGAGTTGTCTGGGCTACTTGTGCATAGTACAGAATCTCACACCAACCAACAATCTACTGAATCCAATACCTATGGGCTCATGCACACTAAAGTTTAAGAATGAAAACCTCAAGTGAAAAATCTCCACATCATTGGCTCTTCTGCTTAACTAAACCAGTTATAAATGTTATATAGAGGTTATACTCTCCAACCAAATAATGTACCTAGTAGACATTTTGTAATAGCTCAAATGACGTTCAGTGGATTGATTATACTACATGACAATATGGACAAGAATGGAGAACTGTCCAATACAAATAAAATACCTGCTGAAATGTGGGACTCTAATAATGCAGGAGAAACATTTGTTAGGAAAGATTTGCAATTAACTTTTTGTGAACTGTCTGGATATGCATAGCCTGTTTCCCCAAACTGATTATCTGGTAGGAATTTGAAAGAAATTAGTGTTATTTACAATTTTTTAATGAATGAATTTGTTTTCAGACAGCACACTGCAGGTCCCTATTCACTAGCATATAGATAATTGTGTCAGACTTCCAAAACCAACTAAAAAGAATCAAAAACCATATGAAGATTTTACTTTCCCCTTAAACCAGTAGTTTTCAACCTGGGCTATGCTTTTATCACCTGGAGGGATAAAGGTTGACAAATAGCTGGGTCACATCTCCAGAGCAGCTTATTTCACTGGTCTGAGATTGGGTCAGAGAATTTTAATTTCTAAGGACCTTAGGTGATTCCAGCAAGGATTGAGAATCACTGCCTTAAATAAAAAAAAAAGCACACTATGCAATAGACATATCATTTATATATCATTATTTCCTTTGTGCCATCAAAAATGGGGGGAAATAAAGATAAAAACTTGATCAAAAATTGCATAAAATATGATAAAGTAGCCATTTGGCAAAACAGTCATTGTAACAGTCATACAAGAAAGTTTCTATACTCGAATATCACCTATTCTTCATCGGAAGCTTACCAAGTTTCACATGATTGTCCCTAGTGACTCTCAACGCTGGCTGCATATTAGAATCACTCAGAGAGGTTTAGAAAACTACCAGAAGCCTGGTACCCCATCTTAGAGATTCTAGTTTGTTTGGTTTGAGGTGAGAACCAAGAGTGAGAACCACTGATCCATGGTCCATACCATCTGGGTGAAGAAGAAGAAGATATGCAAGACTTGATTGGTGACATTTAGTCACTAATTCTGCTACTTGTTATCAACAGGGTGTGATGTATCAAAGAGTTATTCAGTTTTACAGTATGCTCACTATAAAGCCTACTAAGAAGTACCTGAAATGCTGTCATTCTCATGGATTAAGCAGCTATTAGTTGGATTCCAAACCATCTTTTGCATAAAATATAAAACCATGAAAACTAAAAGTTTCTACAAAGAACTCACAGTATCCTATAAAAAAAACCTAGCATGGTGACCTGAGCTTTACAGGAAAAGAAGAAGCCAGGAAGCACATCTAGAGGCTTACTTCCATTCTCTTAGCCACAGGGCACACCGGTGGAGCAGAGGGAGCCGTCCAGATTTGGCCAGCACCATCTCCTTCCGAGTGCCTCTTCAGCCATCAGTGTTGGGTCTCACATAAGACTTTATAGTCTAATAGAAGCAGCATAGGGTAGTGGTTAAAAGCGTGGACTCTGGCACCATGCTGCCTGAAATAATGAAGGTATAAAGAAGACAGAGAACATCTATATTTTGACAGACAGCAATTGTATACAGACAATACTAAAACAGGCTGCATGGCACATAAAGAAAAAAAAAGAGTTTTGCCACTTGCTTTGACTGTGGAGAGGTGGAAGTAAGAACTCCCACAGAGATTCTGCACCCACAGGGAACAACTTGCTTCCAATGAGCCCACACAGCAGAAGCAGGGCTCAGATGCAGTGAGAGGAGCAGGGTCTGAGGAAAGAGCCCCAAACACAGTGCTTGAAGCCAGTTGGCCCCACCTTGAGCTTTGTCATTCGATGACTCAGCAAATTATTTCTATCCTCAAATCAAAATAATAGGCTAGGTGTTAGAGGAATGTGCTATGTATACAGAAATACTTTATTCTTTTTCTAGAGTGCGCCAAGGTCACTACTCATGGTTTATATGCTCCTTTTTCCTTGTATGGCCTATAAGAGACATCTAAGGGTTATGAGAATTGGCTTTATCAATAACATAATGTGTGTAAAACTACCTATCTTTCTTTTATTTTTGAATAAAATATTCACAGGGCCATATGTAATAAAGCCAGGAGCTCAAAAAATGCAAAAGGGCCAGACAGAAAACATATATAGTTTTTATAAAGAAAAAATCAGTTAAGTTGCATAATCACAAATTGACCAAGCACATGTGTTCTTTCAGGTAGCTGTCCATTCCAAGAGAAAAAAATTCAATTGGCATATATGTGTCAGACACGAGCTGCTTAGTAAGATTGCTTATAAATTAAAAAGTAGAAGTTTTTGGGCGCCTGTAGGCTCAGTTGGTTAAGCGACTGCCTTCGGCTCAGGTCATGATCCTGGAGTCCCTGGATCGAGTCCCGCATCAGGCTCCCTGCTCAGCAGGGAGCCTGCTTCTCCCTCTGACCCTCCCCCCTCTCATGTGCTCTCTCTCTCTCATTCTCTCTGTCTCAAATAAATAAATAAAATCTTTATAAAAAAAAAAGTAGAAGTTTTTAAAGAACTCAGAACTTTTCATTACATGGCAGGAAAATTACTTTCTCTTAAATACATAATTGTTAAATTTTTATACCCTTCAATGATTGAAATGCAAATATATTTTTCAAAATTACTTTTAAACCTTATAGAAATGTTCATTTTGAATGCCTCATAAGGTTATATTCTGTCATATTTAGTCTAACAATATTACTTTGGTGTACATATTGTTTGGATAATTATAAATACTCAAGAGAAGGTTTTGAAAAATTACTTGCTCAAGAATTATCTAAAAGGGCATGAGGACTTTTTAAAAAGAGGGTTTACACAGATTGAGTCTTCCCTTAAAAAAATATAAGTGCAAAAAAGTTGTAAAGTGTGTGTATCTGGAGGGTCACCTGGGTGGCTCAGTCAGTTGAGCTTCTGCCTTCGGCTCAGGTCATGATCCCAGGGTCCTGGGATCAAGCCCCACATTGGGTTCCCTGCTCAGCTGAGAGTCCTTTTCCCTCTTCCTCTGCCCCTTCTCCTGCTTGGGCTTTCTCTCTCTCTCTCTGAAATAAAAAAAAATAAACAAAATCTTAATTTGAGTTGTGTGTATTTGGAAATACAAAGCTCATTCAAGCTACAAAGACATAGTAATTTGAAGATTTCATTCCAGTTTCGTCCTGAGGTTGGATTTAAAACAACACAAGGTAAGTGGAGTCCGTCCTTACCATGCTCATTAATTATTTTGATGATCACAAGAACTTAGGATGAAGACAAGTCTATCTACTCTAAATTTGTTATTCATTCATTTAACAAGTACATATTAAGGCCCTACTCTGTGCAAAACCCAGGGACACATGCTTTATTTAAACAGAGTAAAATCGAAGGACTAATGAAAGCTTTCCTGAGAAATATTTATTTCTTTATAATTTTTCTCAGTGCA
>NW_027722994.1:0-14322 GCF_054177405.1 Leptonychotes weddellii | reverse complement strand
AGAGTTGAGGGTCCATTTGAAAAACCCACAGCGAATATCATTCTCAATGGGGAAAAACTGAGAGCTTTCCCCCTAAGGTCAGGAACATGGCAGGGATGTCCACTATCACCACTGCTATTCAACATAGTATTAGAAATCCTAGCCACAGCAATCAGACAACCAAAAGAAATAAAAGGCATCCGAATTGGCAAAGAAGAAGTCAAACTCTCACTCTTTGCAGTTGATATGATACTTTATGTAGGAAACCCAAAAGACTCCACCCCAAAACAGCTAGAACTCATACAGAAATTCAGTAAAGTGGCAGGATATAAAATCAATGCACAGAAATCAGTTGCACTTCTATACACCACCAACAAGACAGAAGAAAGAGAAATTAAGGAGTCAATCCCATTTACAGTTGTACCCAAAACCATAACCTAGGAATAAATCTAACCGAAGAGGCAAAGAATCTGTACTCATAAAACTATAGAATACTCATGAAAGAAATTGAGGAAGCTCAAAGAACCTGCTTTTAGTTTCATTGTTTTTCCCTTTTTTTCCCAATTTCAATTTTACTAATTTTTGCTCTGATTTTTATTAATTATTTTCTTATGCTTGCTTTAGGCTTAAATTCTTCTTCCTCTAATTTCTTTTTTTTAAGATTTTATTTATTTGAGAGAGAGAGAGAGAGGAAGAGAGAGAACACGAGTGGGGGGAGGGGCAGAGGAGAGACAGGAGCAGGCTCCCTACTGAGCAGGGAGCCCAAGGCAGGCTCAGTATAGGGTCCTGGGATCATGAAACTGAGCTGAAGGCAGACACTTAACCAACTGAGCCACCTAGGTGCCCCTCCTCTAATTTCTTAAGGTAGAAGTTTAGGTTATTGATTTTAGACCTTTTTCTCTCCCCCCCCACCCTTTTTTTAAAGAATTTCACCCATTTGAGAGAGGGGTGGGGAGTGGGAAGAACAGAGGGAGAGGGACAAGCAGACTCTCAACTGACTGAGCCACCCAGGCTCCCCTTTTTTCTCTATTCTAATACATGCAATTTAATGCTATAAATTTCCATCCAAACAGTGCTTTTCTTCTATCATCATTTTTCCAGGTTTTAGACAACCAGCCAAACTTATGATTAGAACCTAGTCTCAGCTGCACAATCTATTGCATTGAATACAGAATTCTCTGATAAATTCACCTATAGCCACAAATTAGCTATTTCTAAAAGTATCTTTCTTTCTCCCTGATCTAGCACCCTCAGAATATTTTCTCCCTATATATAATTCTCACAAATATATAATTAGCAATTATTTTTGGTGTGCAAGCCTTCTTTTCCTGGGTTTGATGTTGCAGTTTGCCACCTGGAGATATACTGGGTTCTACTGTGGGCAACGAGAGATATTTAGATGGAGCATGAGAAAAATTGTTATTCCCTTGCAAGGGAACTACTTTAGAAGAGACACAATATGTGAGTCTAAGCAGGTTAGGACTAGCCTTCTCAAACATGGAGATGGAACTTCTGTTGACAATGTAGGCAGAGTGGGGTTTAGGATATCTGGTTGCTTAGAATTATCTGAATTTTCCTAAACTTTTTCAATGTGCTAAACTATACACAGAGACCAGTGAGGTAAGTTAATTAAAAAGCACATAGGATTAGATTCTGCATCCAATTTTCAACTATGTGGACTCTGGCTACAAGAGAGTTTCTTGCAATGTGATTATAGAAATTAGTTAATAATTACCTCAAGAAATAAATTTAAAACATTGTGCCTGTTTTGATAAGCAGTATTTTTAAAATTATTGTTCAATTCCCTTTATTTTCTTTTTCATCTTTATTGAAGTATAATTGACAAAATTATAATATTTTTAAAGTGTGCATCATGGTGATTTGATATACATATACATTGTGAAAGGATCCCCCCATCTAGTTAATTACCACCACATCCATCACCTCATATATTTATCTAATTTTCTATACCTTCTGTATGTTATTATAATTTCTTACTTGACTCTGAGCTATTAGAAGTGTGTTTTTAATTTCTATATGTGTGGCGCTTTTCTAATTAATTTTTTTGTTCTTAATATCAGTGTTTTACTGTCAGAAACTATGCATGTCTATGGATGGTAAATGGTAAACTCCTAATTCTTTTTTATCTCTAGATGTCTTTATTTCATCCTCATTTTTGACAAAAAAGGCTTTGTTTTATATATAATTCTGGATTGATAGTTACTTGTTTTTTCATTACTTTAAGGTATTATTTCACTACCTTTTGGCTTCAGTTGTTGTCTTTAAGGAGTCAGACATCAATATAATTGTTGTTCTTATGTATACCGTCTTTCTTTTCTTTCTGGCTGCTTTTAAGATCATCTCTTTGTCTTTTATGTTTTGTGGTTTTACTATGATGTGTCTTAGTGTAGATTTTTGTTGTTGTTGTTTATCTTATTTGGTACTGTTGCTATTCCTCAATCTGAAAATTCAAGTTTTCATCAATTCTGAAAATTTTCCAGTCTCTTAAATATTGCTTCTCACCCTTTCTGTCCATTATTTCCTATGGAATTTTTTAATACTCATGTTAGCCTTCTCATTCAAAGCTCATTGTCTCTTAACTTCTCTTTTATATTTTTTTATCCCTTTGACTTCCTATGCATCTTTCTGGGTAATTTCTTTGTCTTTTATTTCATTATTTTTTGCCTTATTATTCTGTTTAACTTTTCCATTAAGTTTTAATTTAAATGGTAACATTTTTAATTTCTAGAAGTTCTACTTGGTTCTTTTTCAGATTTGCCTCATTCTTTCAGTTTTAAAAATATCCTGTATTATATCTTTAAAGATAGAAGACATAGTCGTATTCTGTACCTGATAATTTTAATGCCTGAAATTTTTTTTGGTCTGATTCCAATATCTGTTGTTTTTGCTTCTTGCTCATGGTGCCTTGTTTCCTATTGATACTTATTAGGAGAGATTCTTTCAGTCCTGAATTGAAGACTTTTCCTTCAATTCAGGAATGTGGTTTTACCAGGTACCTTTTGGCACCAGCAACCCATGACCACTTTAAAATAAATTGTAAGACTGAGGGGTTTCTTTTTTCAGCCATACTACTAATGTGAATTTAGGTTACATACTTATGTGAAAGTCAATTTGTGGCATGTGTTTTCAGAAAATATTGTTTTCCCTCTATCTGTGTCTCTTGCCAAGATTAAGAAATGCAGTTTTCTCTGCTGTCACCTTTTATGAGAATTTTTTTGTTTGATGTTTTAAATTTGTTTTTCTAGTTTATCATTTTATGGTCATGAAGGCCTTGGAGATCTCCAGCTTTATGCAGGGATCTTCTATCTGACTCCTTGCATTGAGGAGCTCTGGACTTTTTCTTTTTTCCTTCTACTCAGCAGTATCATAAAACCAGTGCTCAGAGTCTCTAGGCATTGGTGGATAGTCCCAGGACTTCTGGCTTCAGTGCTTGTTTTTCTCTCTGGATTCTCTAATTTCTCCCTTTGATTTCTCTTATTTTCTTACCAATTCAGCAAAGTATTTTTCAAATATTTTTATATTTTATTCAGAATTTAATGTTTTTATGCAGGTCAAGTAATGTTCAGGTTATCTAATTTGCTATCTGACTAGAAATGGAGTTCAGGCATTTTCTTTCATTATTTCTTTCATTCTTTCAGTCCTAGCTCATGACTTTCTTTTAATTTGACTCTATCAATGCAGATGTTTACATGGAATGCATACTCTTTCATCTTTAGGAGAAAAGACTATCTTTACTAGCATTATGACTATGTACCAGTCACTTATGCTTTTAAACCTCATTTTAAAAATGATGATGATAATGATACCTACTTCATAGTATTTTTTGCAAGAGTTAAATGAGATAATGTACATAGAACATTCAGACTACGGTATGGCATCTGCTAAGTACCCAAGTTATCTATCCCCTTCCTTCCTGTTGCAGGAAAGAAGACGGCTCTACAAAGGTTTAACACCAAAAATAAAACAGAGTTAATGGCTTTTTCAACAATGTACTTCTCACTTCTGTCACAGAAGTTAGTCACAATTCTTGGCTACAGGGATAATTAAAATCATTCAGGGAAAAGAAGAGACTTGTCATAAGGCAATTTATTTTAGTTGTCAGACAGAGTTAACGGGTTGATGAATTAGTTTGTGGTTTTTAGAAGTTGGGACTGAAACTCAACTCAGCAGAAAAGGCAGTGGCCCAGTTGTGAATATCTTATTTGTTCTAAATGAGATCTATAAAGGATAGTAGAAAGTTCTTCTGCTCAAGAAACATCTGAGAGTTCATAAATTGGGAGCTCAGGAGAGAAAGGCTCATATTTGTTCATTTCTGGTTGATTTCCTATACCTGTTTTCATGCTTTGCACGTTATGATCACTTAATAAATATTTGCTGAATTAAGAAGAGGGACTTGGTGATGTCAGGGTAATATTAAAGAATTTTTATTCCAAAGCCCATTTAGAATCTTTGGGATTGTGATGGGGCCTTGTTTCTTATAACTAGGTCTTGACCTTTGACAGTTGAAGATTTGGATAATGCAACAGATATATTGCCTAATCCTAAGGCCCCTCTTATTTTCTGATAACATTTATTTTACTTAAGTTTTTCTTTTTTCTTTTCCTTTCACTTAATTTTGACAAGAATATTTTTCAACTTTTTGCTCATCTTTTATGTTCCCCATATCTAGTTTTGTGTTTGAAAGATTCATGACCACATGCTAGAAGTATAAATAATTCTTCCACACTTTTTTAAAAAAGATTATTTATTTATTTATTTGAGAGAAAGAGAGAGAGAAAGCAGGAGCGGGGGGGGAGGGGCAAAGGGAGGCCCACGTGGGTCTCAATCCCAGGACCCTGAGATCATGCCTTGAGATCATGACTTTAGCCAAAGGCAGATGCTTAACTGACTGAGCCACCCAGGTGCCCCTCCTTCACACTCTTGATTTAAGAATATAACAACTGTCAGTTCCATTACTTACATTTCATGAATCTGTTAGAAATAAATGTTCCACACCTATGGGCTTTCAGCTGCACGATTCTGTGTGGTTTGAATTATTTAGTTTTTTCTTAATGCTTCGTGCTTATGGGATCATTTTGAAATGGTGATGACCCAGTATTCAAATGGTTTTTGTTGGCTATAGATGCTAATTTGGATGTTTTTTTGTTGTTGTTGTTGTTTTCTGAGTTCAACTGATATTTGTAGTAAATATTTTGATGGAGTTACCAGAAGAGTTTAAAATTTAATCCTGTCAGTAAAATAAATAGCCATGTCAAAAGCATACCCTCTAATCACTCTGTGCACACAGCTTGGAGATGTGTAACGTTCTACCTAGCTTTTGGATGCCCTGGGCTTAGTACTCCTTTTAATATCCCAATAAACCAGAAGTGTCATTTATTAATGTTATTCTTTACCTGGAAGGTTTTTCTTTTATTTTGTTTCATTTGTTTGTTTTTGTCTACTGAGTTAATTTTTGAAATACATTTTATAACAATAGCCCACTAACACTGAAAAAAGTTTTTATTTTTTTTTATTTTTTTATTTTTTTTTAAAGATTTTATTTATTTATTTGACAGAGACAGCGAGAGCAGGAACACAAGCAGGGGGAGTGGGAGAGGGAGAAGCAGGCTTCCCGCTGAGCAGGGAGCCCAATGTGGGACTCGATCCCAGGACTCTGGGATCATGACCTGAGCCGAAGGCAGCCGCTTAACAACTGAGCCACCCAGGCGCCCTGAAAAAAGTTTTTAATCAACAATAGCCAAACTATGGAAAGAGCCCAAATGTCCATCAACTAATGAATGGATAAAGAAGATGTGGTATAAACACACACCCACACGCACAAACACACACACACAGGAATATTACTCAGCCATCAAAAAGAATGAAATCTTGCCATTTGCAACAACATGGATGGAGCTAGAGTGTATTATGCTAAGTGAAATAAGTCAGAGAAAGATAAATACCATATGATCTTACTCATATGTGGAATTTAAGAAACAAAACAGATGAATATACGGGAAGAAATAAAAAAAAAGAGAGGGAAGCAAACCATAAGAGACTTAACTATAGAGAACAAATGGAGGGTCAATAGAAGGAGGTGGGTGGGGGATGGGCTAAATGAGTGATGAGTATTAAGGAGGACACTTGTTATGATGACCACTGGGTATTATATGTAAGTGATGAACCACTGAATTCTACTCCTGAAACCAATATTACATTATATGTTAGCTAACTCGAATTTAAATAAAAATTTAAAATAAAATAAAAATACACAGTTTAAGGAAAATCTTTATAATCTCTAAAAGAAACTGTGGACTGTCACATGATTACCTAAAAAATCCATTCTTGAATGCAATAGAATGGTAATTTTTACAAGGTTAATGTTATTATTTTTTTATACATGTTACAACTTTGCTGACTCCAGTTTTTGTAACATTGGATTGTGGTGAAAGAATAAGAAGATGGAAGTCCATTAGCAGTATAATTCACCAGCATTTGAAAAGCAGTAATAAGTTACATTATTTATCTTCTGAAAGTCAATAATCTAATTTAAACTATCCATACCTATTTTAAAAAGTTTTTAAAAAGAATAATAACATGATAACTCAATTTATCCAAATATATCAACTCACTTCATTTTTCTATATTCTTTTCTATCTCCTATATACACACATACACATTTTTATATAGTTGAAATCATGTATAAGCAATTTAAATCATACTTTCTTAATATCATGCCATACATATTTTCCCATAATATTACCTACTCCTTATAATAATTTCAACAGTTTCTTAATTCTCTGTTTTTTTTACTGACTTTCAGTATTTTTTTCCACTTTTCAATTGTTGAACACTCAGATTTTTTTGCATTTCCCTATTATTTTCAGTGATACCACAAATTATCTCATCAGATGCCTTGTTTCTTCTTCACAATTATTTCTTAAGGATAAATCCCCAATAATGAGTTTATTGGGTCAAAACATAATAAAAAATAATAGCTTATATGTCTTTGGTACTTGCCATGTGCCAGATTGTGAGGGGGGGCAGGCCTTTAACCTGAATTTAATTTAATCTTCACAATAACTCTTTCGATAGCTACATTAGCATCTTTATTTTACAGACACGATAACTGTGGTAAAACAACTTAACTAAATGGGGATTGGAACCCTGCCACTCTGAAAACTAGAGACTGCAACTTGGAACCACTGTGTGAGTGGTTCTGAAAACTAGACTGCAACTTGGAACCACTGTGTGAGTCTCCCTTTCTGGAGTCTCATGTTCTGGATGTATGTTACTAAATTGCTTTTCTAAAGAGTTATATTAATTTGTAGTAGTTCTCCACCCTGTCTTCTCCATCCAAGCTATTAATGAGAGTACAGAATCTTGAAAGAAGGTTATGCATTCCTCTCTCCCCTGCACCACCCTCCACTCAGCTTTATTAATTTAATAAAAGCAAAAGGTTACCCCATGGTTAAAATAGAATTTTGGAGCTGGAAGGGAACTCCTGGAATACCATCTTATTGATTAATAAATTGAGATTCAGAGGAGTGAGGTAATTGTCCAAGACCAACCTGGGATTACTTGATTCCCTGGGCCAGTGCCTTTGTAGTGTACTTTGCTGCCATCCAGCTCTTCGTGTCTTTCTTCTGTGTTCTCTTTCTTGTTCTCACTTGGTCCTTCCCCCAGATACCAAATATAAATTTTGCAGAGTGAGCCCCAGAATAAAAGTTTAAAACTAAAATAAATCCAGTCTATAAGACTGAATTAACCTTATTTCCAGTTAATTTTTATTGGGGAAAGGACAAGAGAAACAAAATCTAAAACAAAACTCCATGTTGTTTTAGAAGGGAAAGTGATTGATCTGACACTGGTGTCACTGGTGAGATTACTAATTCTGAGGCTATGGCTCCAAATTACTAGTTTTTACATACCTTTTAAGCAAATCCAGATTAAGAGAAGTATCAAATTTAACTGGTTTCCCACAATTCCTTGTTTTTGTTGGAGAAAGTCCTTGTTCACAGTTAACGAGATTTACTAAGGTCGTGGGCTGTAGAGAAATATTTTTTTATGTACATAAGTGAATTTTATGTGTCTTAGTGTTTATGCCAGCCAGTTTGAGGAGGAAGAGAAAAGGAAAGGGTAACTGAGCACTTAATATGTACCAGATTTGTGTTTAACATACCTCTGCTTCCCCAAACCAAAGATATTATCATTCCCATTTTACAGATGAGAAAACGGAAGCTCAGAGAAGTCAACTGAGTTACTCAAGTTCGCAACAGATAATTAAGATAATTTGTCTCTCATTGAAGCTCATTGGTATTTTTCCTTAATTTCCCAGTACCAAAATTGGGATAGTCAATTAAAAGTATCATTTTTAGGGCACCTGGGTGGCTCAGCCATTAAGTGTCTGCCTTCGGGTCAGGTCATGATCCCAGGGTCCTGGGATGGAGCCCTTCATCGGGCTCCCTGCTCTGCGGGAAGCCTGCTTCTCCGTCTCCCACTCCCCCTGCTTGTGTTCCCTCTCTCGCTGTGTCTCTCTCTGTCAAATAAATAAATAAAATCTTTTAAAAAAATAAAAGTATCATTTTTAATAGGTAGAAAAAAATATCCTTTTCTGGCTCTAGAAAAGGTGATTTCTGAATAATGACTAAGAGTTCTTCTGAGACAATTTCCTTAATTATGAGGATGTAAGCGATCAGACTCCACTAACAAATTTCAATGGAAAATAAAAGTAGAGATAACAGAAAGAAGACTCTATTTACTAAATTTTCTTCAGGGTCGATTACAACATCCTGCTGGTCTTTCTTTAGAACTTATCCTGATGTATGTGATGTGTGTGTGTGTGTGTGTGCGTGCGCGTGTGCGCACACATGTTTAAAGGCTTGTCTCTATTAATTTTTGCATCTGGTCTTTTTGTGTGTTTTCATTTCAAAACTGCCTCAATTATATTTTCCTGTGTCATGTTGCTTTCACCAAGGCTTACGTTTCCTGTTTTCCAAAGGGTACATTTGCACCAAATTTGGCAAATACTTCGTCTCTCCTCCATGCAGCTTCTCTTACTTTGTTCTTGGTAGGTTCTCCCTTAATGTCTTCAAGATTGCATAATTTCTGCCCTTCCTCTCTTTATGCTTTTTCTTTTAGTTTCTGGTCTGCTGAATTGTTTTTCTTCAAAGCTAATCCTCATGAATATTTCTTGGATTAATCCTATTTTACTTTTAAACTCCTGCCACACCTTGGATGTTTTCTTTCCTGACCCCTTGGCTTTCATAATGGCTCTCTGTCTATTCTTCTTGCATCTCATTTACTAGACTTGTGGATCCTGTGTTGTCCACATGGTTCACATTTTTCAAACCAGAAACATCTGCATGGGGAGGAGATGCTAATAATAAATAATTAAACTTAGCACTTTCCATGTCTTAGACCTCTTTACCAATGTTATTTAGTTATTTCACACAAGAACAAAGCTAGTAGGTAATATCAATTTTTTTCCACACTGAAGAAACAAAGGAGGCTAATGACTTGAAGAAATTGACGTAAATTGAGATCCAACCCTCGAACTTATACAGTAAATTAGCTGATATTATGATTATGATATTATGAAAAAATTAACTTTTACTGTATGCTTATATTCTATAGGACATTAATTAGAGGTGATTATGTAGATGTAGATTTTGTGATACAGGAAAACTGATTGTTTGATATCTTAATCATTTCAAATTTGTGACTGTTTTGACTGTCAGCACTGAAGCATTCCTTTGTGGTATCTGTATAAATTTACAGAGGAACCAAAACCATAAGTCTTTGCTTTGCTTTCAGAAAGCAGAAGATTGAAAAGGATCTTACCATATTGTCTTTATATGGATATGACTAATTGCAAATGAAACCTATAATTTGGAAACTGTTTTTAAGCAGTTAGTTATACTATTGTATCTTCCAAATTCATGATTCATCCTATTACTCCCCTGCTTAAAAAAATGACATTCTGGCTTATTCCCATTCCCTGCTGAATTAAGGAAGTACTCCAGGAACCATACCTGGCTGCCTCTGCATTACATATTAAACCCCTTTCTCCTCCCTATTCTCCCTTTCTTATCCACTGAGAAGTTTACTCATCAGGCCATTCCAGATTCTAGCACTAAGCCTGGAACAGGTTCGGAACTCGGGTTCTTTAGCTCTGTTGAATAGATGAACCGCACTATCCCTTCTAGTCTTCTTTGAATCTTCCTCGTTCTGCAGGAGCTTCCCTGCAGTGCTCTTAGTAGGCTTTGTTTTAGAGTCATTAACATGCATCTCTTCTGTGCCCTAGTAGACCTTTATCTCCCTCTGCCAAAAATGATGTGTTGCCTTAGTGTTAAGGCATTATACATAATAGATGCTCTGTAAATTTATGTGGGCTTTGGCATATGTGAAAGTGATAAATCTTTATTAAATATATTCTACTAGATTAGATTGGCATGACTTTTATTTAACCCAAGCAAATGTGGTTTTACCTTATGTGTTTTGGATGTATCTATGTATGTAATTCATATATAGCCTTTATATAGATTTATACGAATATTTACAATATCTCTTCTCCAGTCTTATTTTTTTTTAGTTTTATTTTATTATGTTATGTTAGTCACCATACATTACATCATTAGTTTTTGATATAGTGTTCCATGATTCGTTGTTTGCATATAACACCCAGTGCTCCATTCAATACGTGCCCTCTTTATACCCATCACCAGGCTAACTCATCCCCCCACCCCCCTCCCCTCTAGAACCCTCAGTTTGTTTCTCAGAGTCCATAGTCTCTCATGGTTTGTCTCCAGTCTTATTTTTGAAAACCCATTGCAGGAGATTTATGAATGAGAAATATAAGAACTCATGGCAAAAATAGTCTTCAGAGGACTAAGAACTCTTTTATAAACATCTTTATAAAATTCTTTATTTTGTATATCTTAATATTGATGCCTGCCTCACAAGAAACTTTTCAAATTCTTTTCATCCTAAAGTTGTAACAAGATACTCATAAACTGGTTATGCTTTTTTTTTTTTTTGCAAATAATATGGGTATGAAGAGGATGTTTATTTTTCTGTAGCTAGTCTTTCATCTAAACTTTCAATGATTTTTTTTTTAATTTATTTGAGAGAGAGAGAATGAGAGAGAGCAAGCACATGAGAGGGGGGAGGGTCAGAGGGAGAAGCAGACTCCCTGCCGAGCAGGGAGCCCGATGCGGGACTCGATCCAGGGACTCCAGGATCATGACCTGAGCCGAAGGCAGTCGCTTAACCAACTGAGCCACCCAGGCGCCCTCATCTAAACTTTCAACACCTTTCAGGTTGTATGCTCTGTCTCCAGGTTTCACCGTGGTCCCAGAGGTTAAAATAATTTAGATACTTTGAAACACAAAAATAAAAAAACTACAGATAGCCTTAATTTAATATATACTGCAGAAATGAGCGACGTTTTCCATTTTTCCAAGGCCTTAGCTCTGTCCATGCCAAAGCATATTTTTTCAGCCCCTGTCCTACATATTTTAGCTTAATTTTTCCTAACAAATTAAGCATACAGTTCTAAACACTGGTTTTCCTTTAATAGTTTCCTTTTACGTACTTCAGGACAGCATGGTAAACATTTCTACTCCTGCTCTGCAAACATTTTTACTTTTTTAAACTTCCCAACACCATCCTTTTTTCTCTGGAATACCCCCAATCAGCTATTCATCATTTACTCCCTTTGAAGTTATGGATGTAGATTTTCGCACCCATTAGAACCTCCTCATCACCTCTCCTAAATTCACATGCTCTAAAGCAGCAGCGAACAATGTAGATTTTGATGAAGATTTCCTGAAGGAGCAGAGGAGACAGTTTATATCACTTGTTCACAGACAGTACCTTCAGAATCCCTATTAGATATCCCTTTTCTTTAAAATTTCTCCTTAGGCTTGCTACCATCAAAGATTTTCTTCTTTTTTCTCCATATACCTCAGCTTCCTTGGCTCCTTTCTTCACCAGATTTTCCATGAGAATTCTTAGTTCTTTATCACTTTATTATGCAAAGATACTGAGGTCAGTTCTGTCTCCTATCTGCACATTTATATCTCTAAATCCATCACAGGGCTCAAAAAATAAAGGCCCTTAATAGTAGGATCAGTGTTGCTGAGGAGGCATGATCTTCTTTTATTACTTGAGCAGTTTCAATCCAAACGCTAAACATATAAAATATTTATTTCAATTAAGTTCTGTGCTTTCCCCAAAAGAAGCTGTCTTATCATTAGATTAGAGAATGAACATCTATATTGCTTATATGTCTAATTGTTGTTACATCTGATTTTCTAGTAGGAGTGGCTTAAAATTAACATATTTTGGAATAAATTCATTGGAAAGGGAAAGATACACAGAAGTATGCTACACCAGAATTTTGTCCAAAGTACTAGCTGCTGTGGAAGAATTTCTGTTGGAAGTAAAATAAGACAACATGTATTAAGTGCAGTGTCTGGTTATTCTTATTATTATTTCTTATTTTTGTTCATTGTCTTATTGTAAATTTTGTTACATAACTAAAATGATATGCAAGAATCTTTTAAAAACAAACATATTAGAACTCTAATGTCCAAATGAGTTTTAATCCCTTTAAAGTACTTATTAGAGGTCAGACATAAACTACAACAATGTTGCTATCAAGCTAAACACTTTTGTCCAGGGAAATTAGCTTTCAGGCAGTTATTTTAAGGTCTCATCAGAATAAAATCAATTTCACTGTAATGTAATTAAGATTGGTGTTTCTATTCCAAATGTAATTAGGTAGGTTAGTCACAAACTTTCTTTACTAACTTGGCTCGAGAGATTGCTTTAGATTTACCACCAGTGAGTGTTTACAGGCTCAGAAGGCAGTGCCCAAGGAGAACCAACGGTGGCAAATTTGGAATAAATATGCCATTTCCTCAATACTTGTGTGATTTTGGACAAGTCATTTCCTCTGCCCCTGTTTCCTTCTTTAGTAAATTGAGGGGGGTACTGTCCAACTCTATCATTCAGTGATCACAGTAGAAAATCAGTAGCATATAAAAGCAACAACCTGAGGCAACCTGAGGTGGAGCTTCAAGACAAGGAGAAGAGAGAATGAATGTTTATCAGAAGTGTGCTTTTTTTTAATGCTATAATTTAAATTTTAACTTTCCAGATTTGGAAAAAATAGTTCTTGCAACTGACATTTTATTAGGAGGAACACATCTAAAGTGTAGAGTAAAAATAGGTATTATCTAGAAGACTATCAGAAATGAATTATCTGGTAAATAAATGGTTAATTGTGAATTTGAATGAAAATGAAGTAGAACTCTGGAATCCAGTGTTATCCCTTTTTGTTATATTGCCTTTCAGTGATCAGAACCCAAAGTTGGTTGTATAATTTAATTGGCAACCAAAGCAGCTGAGATGCCCTCATTGTCAGAAGGATGTACAGCCATGAAGATTAGGAGCTGCCTTTCAGAATACCAGTTAAGCAGCAGCCAGAGCTAAAGCCACAGTGTCCCAGAGAAACCCTCTCAGAAGGGTAGAGGAGTGGAAAAAATATAGGCTTTCTAAGTATACATCCCAGCCCTGCTACTTACAGTTTAGTGACCCTAGGAAAATAAACTCACTTCTTTTAACCTCAGCTTCCATATTCGTAAATGGGAATAATTCTACCTACTTTGCAGTGTTGTTGTCATGAGAAAGTGTATGCAAAACATAGATGCTCAATTAATGGGATTTTGATTATATACCTGGTATTTTCTTTGGGACTCATAGAAATTTAATTCTAATCTGTATGCCCCCACTAGTGGTCAAGGGCAGGTAAAACATAATACTTTTGGCTACATCCCAGCATAGTTACATGGAAAGCAGTTAGGAACTACACCCAAATAAGGTTTTTACCCTCCCACAGGAAGTCTATACAGAACCAGATACTTTTTCTCCCTACATTCACAAAAGTGTTGGCATTACTAGGTCTTAGTCTTAAAAAAAAAAAAAAGCTTATATACTTTTTAGCTAAAATGACTTAGATCTTAGGACTGTTGGAATAATTTAATAGTATATAATGTTATTTATAATTTAATAACATTTAATAGCAAATGTTTTAAAGTTATGGTAATTCTGTTATATAATTATATTCTTTTTTTGCTATTTTATTTTTTAATTTTATTATGTTATGTTAGTCACCATACATACATCATTAGTTTTTGATGTGGTGATCCACGATCCATTGTTTTTGTATAACACCCACTGCTCCATGCAGTACGTGCCCTCCTTAATACCCATCACCGGGCTAACCAATCCCTCCTCCCCCCTCCCCTCTAAAACCCTGTTTGTTTCTCAGAGTCC